>NC_084632.1:36752124-36937124 GCF_033978795.1 Nerophis ophidion | reverse complement strand
CAAGGCTGTCCTTTGTCACCGATTCTGTTCATAACTTTTATGGACAGAATTTCTAGGCGCCGTCAAGGCGTTGAGGGGTTCCGGTTTGGTAACCGCAGGATTAGGTCTCTGCTTTTTGCAGATGATGTGGTCCTGATGGCTTCATCTGACCGGGGTCTTCAGCTCTCGCTGGATCGGTTCGCAGCCGAGTGTGAAGCGACCGGAATGAGAATCAGCACCTCCAAGTCCGAGTCCATGGTTCTCGCCCGGAAAAGGGTGGAGTGCCATCTCCGGGTTGGGGAGGAGACCCTGCCCCAAGTGGAGGAGTTCAAGTACCTAGGAGTCTTGTTCACGAGTGAGGGAAGAGTGGATCGTGAGATCAACAGGCGGATCGGTGCGGCGTCTTCAGTAATGCGGACGTTGTACCGGTCCGTTGTGGTGAAGAAGGAGCTGAGCCGGAAGGCAAAGCTCTCAATTTACCGGTCGATCTACGTTCCCATCCTCACCTATGGTCATGAGCTTTGGGTCATGACCGAAAGGATAAGATCACGGGTACAAGCGGCCGAAATGAGTTTCCTCCGCCGGGTGGCGGGGCTCTCCCTTAGAGATAGGGTGAGAAGCTCTGCCATCCGGGAGGAACTCAAAGTAAAGCCGCTGCTCCTTCACATCGAGAGGAGCCAGATGAGGTGGTTCGGGCATCTGGTCAGGATGCCACCCGAACGCCTCCCTAGGGAGGTGTTTAGGGCACGTCCAACCGGTAGGAGGCCACGGGGAAGACCCAGGACACGTTGGGAAGACTATGTCTCCCGGCTGGCCTGGGAACGCCTCGGGATCCCCCGGGAAGAGCTAGACGAAGTGGCTGGGGAGAGGGAAGTCTGGGTTTCCCTGCTTAGGCTGTTGCCCCCGCGACCCGACCTCGGATAAGCGGAAGATGATGGATGGATGGATGGATATATATATATATATGTATATATATATATATATATATATATATTTTTTTTTTTTTTAAACCTATACCTTAAATCTGAACGCATATCTTAAATCTAAATGTTAAATACAAGCCTAAATTTAAATGTGAACGCCAAATCTTAAATCTAAACCTAAATTTTGTCTTAACCTTAATCTTAAATGCAAAACAAAATCTTAAATCCAAACCTAAATCTTAAATCTAAATGTGACCGCTAAATGTTAAATATAAACCTAAATGTTAACTCTAAGCCTACATCTTGAATCTAAATCTAAATGTGAGCCCTAAATCTCTCGTGATGTGAAAAGATGAATATTTATAAGATGTAGCGGGGTAGCGTGCAAGGACCCACAACTCTCCTCTCAGTGCAGACACTCCAACACCTTTCTTACTGCGGAGGAAGGAAACCTGGCCAACGCCTAATGACAAATAATGCCAATAAAGTCGCATTTTTGTTTTAAATGTCAGCTCGAAACGTGTGAGTGTCCATGGTGTGTTGCATAAAGACAATTAGACAAACATGTCGACGCTGGCCTTCCGCGTTTGACAATGAATGGAATTGCTTCTAATTCCAACGAGGTATGCAGTCTGTTGGTATACACATATTTCTTCATACTTCATGATGGTGTCACATATGAACATTACTATCGCGGCAAACAACAGGGTCACTGTCACATAAGTCTTTGGATCAGTTTTAAAGAATATGTCCAAATTGTGAGCTAAAATGGTAAAAAAAACATGATTATAGGGAGTGTGAATCAAAGTCATCTTTCCTTCATCTTACTTTCTTTTTTCAAAGGCCTACTGAAATGAGATTTTCTTATTTAAACGGGGATAGCAGCTCCATTCTATGTGTCATACTTGATCATTTTGCAATATTGCCATATTTCTGCTGAAAGGATTTAGTAGAGAACATCGACGGTAAAGATCGCAACGTTTGGTCGCTAATAAAAAAGCCTTGCCTGTACCGGAAGTAGCAGACGATGTGCGTGTGACGTCACGGGTTGTGGAGCTCCTCACATCCTCACATTACTTACAATCATGGCCACCTGCAGCGAGAGCGATTCGGACCATTAATTTGAGCGAGGATGAACGATTTGTGGATGAGGATAGTGAGAGTGAAGGACTAGAAAAAAATTAATAAATAAAAAAAGACAGGGTAGTGGGAGTGATTCAGATGTTATCAGACACATTTACTAGGATAACCCTGGAAAATCCCTTATCTGCGACCAAAGTGGCGTTGGAGGAAGGAAAACTAGGGTTTTAGTGAGATTATATAGTCATACCTGAAAGTCGGAGGGGTGTGACCATGGGTGCGGTGACCGCCAGTGTCTCTGAGGGAAGCCACGTTTCTCGACGAGGCAAAGCGAAGGCAGCCGGTCGGGCCGGGCTAAGCTTTTTTTCCCCTTCCTCCACGATGGAAGCATCCCACGTTCGGGGGCGGCTGGTCGGAGGAGGCAAGAGAGTCCGCAGCTGCACGACAGCAAGTCTATGGTAGGAGCCAACTTATTACCACAATTTTTGCACCGAAACCTGCCGGTTGACATGTGGTAGAGAACCATGTTTGCTTGACCGCTCTGTTCAATAGTAAAGCTTCACCTTCGAGAATGTAAACAAGGAAACACCGGCTGTGTTTGTGTTGCTAAAGGCGGCCGCAACACACCGCTTCCCACCTACATCTTTCTTCTTTGACGTCTCTATTACTAATTGGACACATTGCAAAAGATTCAGCAACACAGATGTCCAGAATACTCTGTAATTATGTGATTAAAGCGGACGACTTATAGCTGGGATAGGGCTGGAACGAAATGTCTGCAACAATCCGTGACGTCACGCGCACGCGTCATCATACGCATCGTCATACCGCGACGTTTTAACAGGATACTTCGCGCGAAATTTACAATTCCAATTTAGTAAACTAATCCGGCCGTATTGGCATGTGTGTTCATCATTGATATATAAACTATCAGACTGCATGGTGGGTAGTAGTGGGTTTTAGTAGGCCTTTAAATGACACTTCATGGAGAGCAAATACGTGCCCATCAGCGGTTCCGAGGAGCAGGGAGATGGAAAAGAAGCATATTAAAAGGCGCAGATTGGCAGGCGCCGGATCCAGACCTCGGACCAAATGATGACTTCACACTCATTATGATCTAGGGCTGGGTGATATATCGATATACTCGATATATCAGTGGTTTGTCTCTGTGCGATATAGAAAAAAATGACTATATCGTGATATTCGAGTATACCGTATTTCTTTGAATTGCCGCCGGGGCGCTAATTAATTTAAAACCGCTTCTAACTCTGGCGCTTACCAAAGACATGCGGTAAATTTAGGCCTGCGCTTATAAATTTGAGTGTGATGTAAGGATACCATCATGAAAAGCACATTTGATTTAAAAAAACGTTATTATGGTCTTACCTTTACTTATAAATGAAGTCCATGCGCAGCTCCTTCTGATCAAAAGCATCGATAAGTTGTTCATAGAAGTCTTCCTTATCTTTCTTCAGTTTTAAAAATCTCTCTGTCTCGATGGAGATCTTCCTTTATTACCTCCTGCTTCGATTGAAAGTCCAGTTGAGAAAACTGTTTCATTTTAGATATGTAATCCTCCATGTTAAAACTGCAAGCGAGAGAAAAAATAAACGATCGCTGCTCACTCTTGCTGCTTGTTGTCACTTCTTCTGCAGCCGAGTAGTCGCAAGAAGGATCACTAGCGCCCTCTACCACCAGGAGGCGGGAGTCATTTAATGACTCATATTCGACACACGCAGCTACGGTATGTTAATAAAACATAGCTGCTTACTGTTCTTTTTAGCATATTCAATAGCTTGGACCTTGAGTCCTACTGAATAGCTCTCAATCTTCTTCCCTTTATGTGATTTCAAATGATTGAAATCAGCCTCCTCCATTTTGAAAATGATGACAGGTGAAGTGTCACCCGTGACGTGACGAGTTTGACCCGGCAGAAATTCTAGGCATATGCTAATTATTTGGCGAAACTAGTTTAACCCGGCGTAAATTCTCCACACGCGCTAATAAAAATAATATTTTGAGAAACGAGTTTGACCCGGCCGTAATTCTAGGCAGGCGCATACTTTATACCCGGCGGCAATTCAAGGAAATACGGTACGTTCTCACGTAGCTGCGGGCATTACTCTGCATGCCTTTCCCACTTTTTCATGTCGCTCCTTCTCACAGAGACTTAAAACAAGCGCATTTTCTTACATACGTCACACGCTCCCACGGAGCAGACAAGTAGCGACATGGTAACGTTAGCTGTGGTGCTAGCGGTGTGGTGCGAGTGGTAATACGAGAGAGCGAGAAGGTGTGAATCTGGTAACAAATGAAGGAAGAATGAATTCCCGAGAAAAAATAGCACCGGGTCCATCGTCTGGCGGTGGTTTGGCTTGAAGCGGGAAGATGTCGAACAATTATGCGGCAAAAGCGTCGCAGCAAAAAGTAGCAGCGCTGCTAATGTAGCATCATTTGAAAATTCACCCGCTAGAGAATGAAGAGTGCTTGAAACTCCGCATGTCATGTTGATGGAATAAACGGCAGACACGTTTTTGCGTGTCAAAAGATACTTCGACTGGTCTTTTTTTCGCGTTACATGCGCAACAGTGTTTTATTTCCCCATATTCGAACACAGTGTTACTGTTCAAACTGTGTATAATGTTACAATGACTAAAATATTAAATATAATTGTTATATAAAACCTCTTCTTTGTTTTTGATTAACAACTAAGGCCTACTACGCTACTCAGGGCTGTGTACTGTTGCGTTTGGACCAGATGTTCCTCCAAGGGAATTTAAGTTGCTGGTCAACTCCAAGTTCCACTCTTCCCCCACTCGTGAACAAGACTCCTAGGTACTTGAACTCCTCCACTTGGGGCAGGGTCTCCTCCCCAACCCGGAGATGGCACTCCACCCTTTTCCGGGCGAGAACAATGGACTCGGACTTGGAGGTGCTGATTCTCATTCCGGTCGATTCACACTCGGCTGCGAACCGATCCAGTGAGAGCTGAAGATGCGGTGCGGCGTCTTCAGTAATGCGGACGTTGTATCGATCCGTTGTGGTGAAGAAGGAGCTGAGCCGGAAGGCAAAGCTCTCAATTTACCGGTCGATCTACGTTCCCATCCTCACCTATGGTCATGAGCTTTGGGTCATGATCGAAAGGATAAGATCACGGGTACAAGCGGCCGAAATGAGTTTCCTCCGCCGGGTGGCGGGGCTCTCCCTTAGAGATAGGGTGAGAAGCTCTGCCATCCGGGAGGAGCTCAACATAAAGCCGCTGCTCCTCCACATCGAGAGGAGCCAGATGAGGTGGTTCGGGCATCTGGTCAGGATGCCACCCGAACGCCTCCCTAGGGATGTGTTTAGGGCACGTCCAGCTGGTAGGAGGCCACGGGGAAGACCCAGGACACGTTGGGAAGACTATGTCTCCCGGCTGGCCTGGGAACGCCTCGGGATCCCCCGGGAAGAGCTAGACGAAGTGGCTGGAGATAGGGAAGTCTGGGCTTCCCTGCTTAGGCTGCTGCCCCCGCGACCCGACCTCGGATAAGCGGAAGATGATGGATGGATGGATGGATGGATGGTCAACTCCAAGTTCTTTTGATGACACATAAGCTGATTTTAAACGATAACCCAGAACAGAATAGGTATTTTGCAATTTATTCCAAAGCTTTGGAGAGACCAACCTAAAAAACAACACATTCAATTTGCGTCACCTAGTTGATCTGAAAACACTACGAAAGTGTTGTCTTTTTCAATATGCCAATAGCCCCCACCCTTCAGTGCTGGAGACAGAAAGAGATAGGAAAAAAGAGTATTGCTACTCCTGCATTCCAAGCTCAAGGTAGTCTACAATTTACCATCGGTTATGAGATACAGAAAAGATAAAAAGAGTACAAGGTGGAACACTAGCTATTTGAAATATGACTATAGAAAATAAATAACTCTTAAATATGGATATATGTAGATATCTATCTCCGTCAGTACCTTGCCCCTGGCTCTTCTCCCTGTACACAAACTGCTGCACCTCCAGTCCATCCATCCATCCATCCATCTTCTTCCGCTTATCCGAGGTCGGGTCGCGGGGGCAACAGCCTAAGCAGGGAAACCCAGACTTCCCTCTCCCCAGCCACTTCTTTTAACTCTTCCCGGGGGATCCCGAGGCGTTCCCAGGCCAGCCGGGAGACATAGTCTTCCCAACGTGTCCTGGGTCTTCCCCGTGGCCTCCTACCCGTTGGAAGTGCCCTAAACACCTCCCTAGGGAGGCGTTCGGATGGCATCCTGACCAGATGCCCGAACCACCTCATCTGGCTCCTCTCGATGTGGAGGAGCAGCGGCTTTACTTTGAGTTCCTCCCGGATGGCAGAGCTTCTCACCCTATCTCTAAGGGAGAGCCCCCCCACCCGGCGGAGGAAACTCATTTCGGCCGCTTGTACCCGTGATCTTATCCTTTCGGTCATGACCCAAAGCTCATGACCACAGGTGAGGATGGGAACGTAGATCGACCGGTAAATTGAGAGCTTTGCCTTCCGGCTCAGCTCCTTCTTCACCACAACGGGTCGATATAGCGTCCGCATTACTGAAGACGCCGCACCGATCCGCCCGTCGATCTCACGATCCACTCTTCCCCCACTCGTGAACAAGACTCCTAGGTACTTTAACTCCTCCACTTGGGGCAGGGTCTACTCCCAAACCCGGAGAGGGCACTCCACCCTTTTCCGGGCGAGAACCATGGACTCAGACTTGGAGGTGCTGATTCTCATTCCGGTCGCTTCACACTCGGCTGCGAACCGATCCAGCGAGAGCTGAAGATCCCGGCCAGATGAAGCCATCAGGACCACATCATCTGCAAAAAGCAGAGACCTAATCCCGTGGCCACCAAACCGGAACCCCTCAACGCCTAATCATGCATTAACTTAGATTTTAATGGCAGCAAGACATTGCAAAAAAAGTTGGCAGAGGGGCATTTTTACCACTGTTACATGGCCTTTCCTTTTAACAACACTCAGTAAATATTTGGGAACTGAAGAGATGTTTTACGCTCCATAATGGGAGACAGGTCTGGACTACAGGCAGGCCAGTCTAGTACCCGCACTCTTTTACTATGAAGCCACGCTGTTGTAACAACCTGGCTTGGCATTGTCTTCCTGAAATAAGCAGGGGCGTCCATGATAACGTTGCTTTAGATGACAACATATGTTGCTCCAAAAACCTGTGCGTAGCTTCCAGGATTAATGGTACCTTCACAGATGTGTAAATTACCCATGCCTTGGGCACTAATACACCCCCATACCGTCACAGACGCTAACTTTTTAACTTTGCGCCTATTACAATGGAGATGGTACTTTTCCTCTTTGTTCCAGAGTACACAACGTCTACAGTTTCCAAAAACAATTTGAAATGTGGACTGGTCAGACCACTGAACACTTTTCCACTTTGCATCAGTCCTTCTTAGATGAACTTGGGCCCGGTGAAGCCGGCGGCATTTCTGGGTGTTGTTGATAAACGGCTTTGGTTTCGCATAGTGGAGTTTTAACTTGCACTTACAGATGTAGCGACGAACTGTAGTTACTGACAGTGGTTTTCTGAAGTGTTTGAGCCCATGTGGTGATATCCTTTACACACTGATGTTCTTTTTAAGACGCCTGAGGGGGCGAAGGTCACGTGCATTCAATGTCGGTTTTCAGCCTTGCTGCTTACGTGCAGTGATTTCTCCGGATTCTATGAACTTTTTTATGATAGTACGGACCGTAGATGGTGAAATCCATAAATGCTGAGAAATCTTGTTCTTAAACAACTTGCTCATGCATTTGTTTACAAAGTGGTGACCCTCACCCCCTCCTCATTTGTGAATGACTGAGCATTTCATTGAAGCTGCTTTTATACCCAGTCATGGCACCCACCTGTTCCCAATTACCCTGTTCACCTGTAGGATGTTCCAAATAAGTGTTTGATGAGCATTCCTCAACTTTCTCAGTCTTTTTTGCCACTTGTGCCTGCTTTTTTAAAACATGTTGCATGCATCAAATTCCAAATGAGCTAATATTTGCCAAAAAATACCTACGTTTTCCAGTTGGAACGTTAATTATCTTGTCTTTGGAAGTCTATTCAATTGAATATTGGTTGAAAAGGATTTGCAAGTCATTGTATTCTGTTTTTATTAACCATTTACACAACGTGCTAACTTCACTGGTCTTTTTCAAAGCGTGGACTGTGAGGTTTGTTTTCTTAGAAGGCAAATGGAAGTTGGCGCGGGCAAGACGTGAAAGTAGGGACATATTTATTAATTGCTATAAAAAAGGTATAAAAGGTGCGCACAATGGCGAAGAACAAACTTGACTAATGAAAACAAAAGACTAGCACAACGGCAATTAACTATGAACACGAAACAAAAACACTTACTGTGGCATGGCATGAGGCATGAACTACAATAAAGAGGAATATCATGGGTAGCAAAGGTGGTATGGATGGATAGATAGATAGGATAATATCACCAGGACGAACAACAGAAACAGACAGGCTTAAATAGCAGTGAGATGATCGATGAAAACAGGTGCGTGACTCGACAGGTGAAAACTACTGGGTTGCTATGGTGACAAAACAAACAAAAGTGCGCAAAGAGTCCAAAAATAACACCGAACTTATCTAAAACAAAACATGATCACACGGACATGACAGTTTTGGGGTTTGGAATATCGAATGCAGAACGTTGACCGTGATTGGCGCTGCACAAGTCTGGTTGTCATCCGTCAACCGCATTTGTCGGGTCTCACACATACAGTACGCAACAAGTAATCCCCTTTAATAACAGATACAAAAGTTAATGCTGCACAACTTTCGAGGTAACAGTGTAAATACAATTGTGAAAACAGTTAAAGATAAGTTCACTTTGTCTTGAAAAAAAAAAACCTGCTTCCTCTTAACAGTGTTTTTGCCAACCACTCCTCTTTGCCTGTGGGCTCCCCGTGCAGCTACTATTATATTAATACACATTGAATGACATTCCTATATTGCCATTGTGGGATAAGTAAAAGTCTCTCACAGTGGTTCTCAATTTTTTTTCACCAAGTACCACCTCAGAAAACACTTGACTCTCCATTTATTACCATAATGACCGACATAAAACATCCATCCATCCATCTTCTTCCGCTTATCCGAGGTAGAGTCGCGGGGGCAGCAGCCTAAGCAGGGAAGCCCGGACTTCCCTCTCCCCAGCCACTTCGTCCAGCTCTTCCCGGGACAGAGAATCAGAAGAGTTTTATTGCCATTATTTGAGAGCGGGTTCACAAACTAGGAATTTTACTTGGCGCAATCATGCGACATAAAACACATAAAACACAGAATAAGTAATAAAATGAGCTGTAACTGAGCTATCAGATCTGGTTATTGTTCCAGTGCCTGATGGCTGAGGGGAAAAAACTGTTCAGGTGGCGGGAGGTGTGGGTCTAGATGGACCATAGTCTCCTGCAAGAGGGGAGAATATGTAGTGTCCAGGGTGAGAAGAGTCAGCTGTGGTCCGACCCACACGCCTCCTGGTCCTGGAAGAGAACAGGTCCTGTAAGGGATGGGAGCTTGCAGCCAATCAACTATTCAGTATCACAATGCTTGTCCCGGACTGTGGCGCCGGGGAACCACACAGTGACGGAGGAGGTGAGGATGGAGGATGGCTGAGTAGAACTGCACCAGCATCTCGGTCGGCACCTTCAGTTTCCTCAGCTGCCGCAGGAAGTACACCCTTTACTGGGGATTCTTGATGAGGGAGCTGATGGTCGGCTCCCACTTGAGGTCCTGGGTGATGGTGGTGCCCAAGAAACGGATGGAGTCCACAATGGAGAGTCAATCAGGGTGAGGGGGGCGATGGTGGGGCTTTGACTTTCCTGAAGTCCAAGATAATCTCCACTGTTTTCTGGGCGTTCAGCTCCAGATTGTTGAGGCTGCGCCAGGACGCCAGCCGGTCCACCTCTCTCCTGCCGGCGGACTCGTCGCCATCCGAGATAAGCCCGGTGAGAGTAGTGTCGTCTTCAAACTTGAGCAGCTTTACTGACTAGTGACTGGAGGTGCCACCTTATCGTGGTAGAGGAGTTTGCGTGTCCCAATGATCCTAGGAGCTATGTTGTCCGGGGGCTTTATGCCCCCTGGTAGGGTCTCCCAAGGCAAACAGGTTCTAGGTGAGGGATCAGACAAAGAGCAGTTCGAAGACCTTTATGAAGAAGAAAAAACATAGACCCAGATTTCCCTCGCCTGGACGCGGGTCAACGGGGCCTCCCTCTGGAGCCAGGCCCAGAGGTGGGGCCCGGCCGGGTACAGCCCGAGGAAGCAACGTGGGTCACCCCTCCAATGGGCTCACCACCCATAGCAGGGGCCATAGAGGTCGGGTGCAATGTGAGCTGGGCGGCAGCCGAAGGCAGGGCACTTGGCGGTCCGATCCTCGGCTACAGAAGCTAGCTCTTGGGACGTGGAACGTCACCTCACTGGGGGGGGGGGGGGGGGGGGGGAGCCTGAGCTAGTGCGCGAAGTTGAGAAGTTCTGGCTTGGTATAGTCGGACTCACTTCGACGCACAGCAAGGGCTCTGGAACCACTTCTTGAACAGGTGCGGTAGAAAACGGATGAATGGAATAAAATGCACGAGAATGTTTTATATTTTGAACGTTACTTTTAACACTGTGATTACAAGCGGAATTATTCATTACTTATCGTGTTAAGCAGTGTCAGCTCGGATTTATCTGAGAGCCAGATGCAGTCATCAAAAGAGCCACATCTGGCTCTAGAGCCATAGGTTCCCTACCCCTGCTCTATGTCAACCAGCGTGTTTTTGGATGGGAATATTGTGATATTAGGTCGGCTCTTACCGGAGACTTCAGTAGATTATGCGACCTCCTCCCGCAGCTCAAAAAGGCAGCTGTGATCTTGGCTCCTCGGCTTCTCTCAGAGACACTGGCGTTCACCGCAGCCATCCGACTTTCAGGTATGTCTTTACAATCTCACTAAAACTGTCAGGATAGGGAGGGGGTCGCCGCTTGCTGCGTGGTCGTTCTCCCAGAAAGGCAGACAGACTACTCAAAACACATGATTTAATTTTAACTTAAAATAGGTACAAACAAAAAGCACTCGCAGCGGAGGCACAACTTGGGTAAAGAGACAAAACTAACACGTTAACAAACTATAAACATGATGCAAATAACACTTACTGTGGCTGGACAAGAGTAGCAAGGACTTTGGCATGAAAAAGCTGGCATGGAAAGGAACACAATGACGCCGGGATGACCAACATAAAATGACAGGCTTAAATAGAGATGTGGTGATTGAAAGCAGGTGTGAGACATGACAGGTGAACTGATTGGTCGTCATGGTGACAAAACAGAGTGAAAAAAAAAAGGAACTTAAGGAGTCCAAAGGTCAAACAGCACCTGGTATTCCTAGGCAGTCTCCCATCCAAGTACTAACCAGGCCAGACCCTGCTTAGCTTCAAGAACCAACGAGATCGGGGATACTCAGGGCAGCACGGTCACACAAAATCATGACCAGACATAACAAAAACACTATTAAAACAATAAGCAGATAAGGGATCTTCCAGAATTATCCTAGTAAGTGTGTCTAATCACATCTGAAACGGTCCCACTGCCGTCGCCTTTTTTTTGTGCTTCACTCTAACTTTCCTCATCCAAGAATCGTTCATCATCGCTCAAATTAATGGGGAAATTGTCGCTTTCTCGGTCCAAATAGCTCTTGCTGCTGGAGGTTATGATTATAAACAATGTGAGGATGTGAGGAGCCCCACAACCCATGACGTCACGCGCACATCGTCTGCTACTTCCGGTAAAGGCAAGGCTTTTTTATTAGCGACCAAAAGTTGCGAACTTTATCGTCGATGTTCTCTACTAAATCCTTTCAGCAAAAATATGGCAATATCGCGAAATGATCAAGTATGACACAGAGAATGGACCTGCTATCCCCGTTTGAATAAGAAAATCTCATTTCAGTAGGCCTTTAAGGTTCGAACTGAGAAACTAAATTTTGTTTTGCTAAAAATATCTTTAACTTACAATTTAATGCCAGCAACACATTGCAAAAAAATTGGCACAGGGGCATATTTACCACTCTATTACACGGTTCCAACTGGAAAACAATTATTTTTTCCTAATAATGGCTAATTTCGAATTGCATGACTGCATACATGTTTCGAAAAAGCTGAAACAAGTGGCAAAAAAGACTGAGAAAGTCGAGAAATGTTCATCAGACACCTTTTTGGAACATCCTACAAGTGAAAAGGCTAATTGGGAACAGGAGGGTGCCATGATTGGGTATAAAAGCAACTTCCATAAAATGCTCAGTCATTCACAAACAAGGTTGGAGCGAGGTTCACCACGTTGTCAACAATTGCGTGACAAAATTGGGGGGATTTTAGGGATTTTACCATCTACAGTCCGTAAAATCATCAAAAGGTTCAGAGAATCTGGAGAAATAACTGCACGTAAGCGATGATATCACGGACCTTCGATCCCTCAGGGGGTACTTCATCTAAAAGGATATCACCACATGGGCTCAGGAACACTTCAGAAAACCACTGTCAGTAACCCCAGTTGGTCGCTACATATGTAAGTGCAAGTTAAAACTTTACTATGCAGAGCGAATTTTATCAACAACACTCAGAAACGTAATCGGCTTCGCTGGTTCCGAGCTCATCTAAGATGGAGTGATGCAAAGTGTAAAAGTGTTCTGTGGTCTGACGAGTCCAGATTTCAAATTGTTTTTGCAAATATTCAACATTGTGTCATCCGAACCAAAGGGGAAATGAACTATCTAGACTGTTATCGACGCAAAATTCAAAAGCCAGCATCTGTGATGGTATGGGGGTGCATTAGTGCCCAAGGCATGGGTAACTTACACATCTGTGGAGGCACCATTAATGCTGAAAGGTACATACAGGTTTTGGAACAACATATGCTGCCATCTAAGCGCCATATTTTTCATGGACGCCCCTGCTTATTTCAGCAAGACAACGCCAAGCCACATTCTGCACGTGGCTTCGTAAAAAAAGAGTGCGGACACTTTCCTGGCCCGCCTGCAGTCCAGACCTGTCTCCCATCCAAAATGCGTGGCGCATTATGAAGCGTAAAACACAACAGCAGAGACCCCGTGTTGCGATCCGCTGCTCGGATCTGTACATATTCTGGTTTATTGTTCCATTTTAGTATCACCCTGTTGTTTATCAATCATCAATCAATGTTTACTTATATAGCCCTAAATCACTAGTGTCTCAAAGGGCTGCACAAACCACCACGACATCCTCGGTAGGCCCACATACGGGCAAGGAAAACTCACACCCAGTGGGACGTCGGTGACAATGACTATGAGAACCTTGGAGAGGAGGAAAGCAATGGATGTCGAGCGGGTCTAACATGATACTGTGAGAGTTCAATCCACAATGGATCCAACACGTTTAACGTCTTTATTTCCTGTTTAGTCTGTCACCATGGTAGCTCATTAGTTCACCTGCCCCTTGTTGTTATCTACGCACACCTGTTTTCTTTTAATCACCTCCCTTATTTAAACTCGCCCCTTTTCGTTATTCATTCTCGGATCCTAATTTGCCTACGTGCTGAAGTGACGACTCTCATCTTTCTATTGTATGTATTTTCTCGCTAGCTCTCATGCTATGCCACTTTATATTCCAGTTTTCATACTGATGATTTGTTTTCTCGTTTGTGCTCTCGTGCCAAGTTTAAGTCTCCTAGTGTTTTCATCCTAGCTTTCACGCTAGGGTATTTTGTTTGCCTTTTCTCTTTACACCAGTGTTTTTGTTCCTAGCCTTTTTATTATTTAATAAATCCATTTATAACTTGGCTTCACGGTGGCAGAGGGGTTAGTGCGTCTGCCTCACAATACGAAGTTCCTGCAGTCATGGGTTCAAATCCAGGCTCGGGATCTTTCTGTGTGGAGTTTGCATGTTCTCCCCGTGAATGCGTGGGTTCCCTCCGGGTACTCCGGCTTCCTCCCACTTCCAAAGACATGCACCTGGGGATAGGTTGATTGGCAACACTAAATTGGCCCTAGTGTGTGAATGTGAGTGTGAATGTTGTCTGTCTATCTGTGTTGGCCCTGCGATGAGGTGGCGACTTGTCCAGGGTGTACCCTGCCTTCCGCCCGATTGTAGCTGAGATAGGCGCCAGCGCCCCCCGCGACCCCGAAAGGGAATAAGCGGTAGAAAATGGATGGATGGGCATTTATAACTTACCTTGTTGTGTTCATCGCTTCGACGCATCCCTGGAAGAACCAATCCAGCATTACAATGCCACACAAGCGTCACACCCCGGACTGTTGAACGACTGAAGCTCTACACAAAACAAGAATGGGAAAGAATTCCACTTTCAAAGCTTCAACAATTAGTTTCCTCAGTTCCCAAACGTTTATTGAGTGTTGTTAAAAGAAAAGGTGATGTAACACAGTGGTGAACATGCCCTTTCCCAACTACTTTGGCACATGTTGCAGCCATGAAATTCTAAGTTAATTATTATTTGCAAAAAATATACATATATATTGAGTTTGAACATCAAATATGTTGTCTTTTTAGTGCATTCAACTGAATATGGGTTGAAAAGGATTTGCAAATCATTGTATTCTGTTTATATTTACATCTAACACAATTTCCCAACTCATATGGAAACGGGGTTTGCTGGTATTAAATTCTAAGTTAATGATTATTTGCAACAACAAAAAAACAAACTAGTTTCTCAGTTTTATGCATTAAATATATTGTCTTTGCGATCTATTCAATTGAAAATAAGTTGAAAAGGATTTGCAAATCATTCCAGAGGGGTTAGTGCGTCTGCCTCACAAGACGAAGTTCCTGCAGTCCTGGGTTCAAATCCAGGCTCGGGATCTTTCTGTGTGGAGTTTGCATGTTCTCCCCGTGAATGCGTGGGTTCCCTCCGGGTACTCCGGCTTCCTCCCACCTCCAAAGACATGCACCTGGGGATAGGTTGATTGGCAACACTAAATTGGCCCCTAGTGTGTGAATGTGAGTGTGAATGTTGTCTGTCTATCTGTGTTGGTCCTGCGATGAGGTGGCGACTTGTCCAGGGTGTACCCTGCCTTCCGCCCGATTGTAGCTGAGATAGGCGCCAGCGCCCCCCGCGGCCCCAAAAGGGAATAAGCGGTAGAAAATGGATGTTTTTGGTTATGATTTCACTGGTTTTGATTTTTGCAAGTCTACCAATCTTTGCACTGAAAATCAAGCGTTTTCTGGTAGAATTTTTTTTTTACTGGAAGCCAATCTAAATGCAGATGGTGTTCAGCCTAACCAAGGTTACCTTTTGCCCATCTGCCTCGCTCCCATGCTCTAATTCGTCCCATAATACAGCTTTGAATCCCTTTTGTGTAAACATCCAAATGATTCCTTGTTTGAACATTCCAAAACTTCAAAGTCATTCTCACTCCGAAGTGCTTTATGCTACCGAAAAGTCAAGTCTTGGTTATAGGATCTCATTTGGCATCTTTATGTCCACTAAAAAAAAAAAAAAATATATATTTGTCATAAATGTAAGGTCATGACAGCTGCTCAGGCATTCATCCAGCTCCCCCGAAGCCCTGTCACAACTCTAACTGCATTCTGGGACGGGGCCAGAAATGTTTGCCGCTGTGGCGACAAACAACCCACCGGTGCTCATTATGTGGAAATACCGTGTGCTTGGGTGAATATGACAGTCTCGCAGCCCCCAAAGGTCTGTGTGTGCGCGGGTCATGACTGTGAATTAGGTGGCACTGCTCTCCTGCGAGCCATTACCAACTTCAGTGTCAACACGGTGTCTGCTCAAATCTGTCTCTGACAGCCACAGGCCAGTCGTGTTGGAAGTAAGAGTCATTTCCTCCCTTAAACGCTCCGTCAACAAAAGCCCGGGAAGGCAAACTGCCGCTGACACGGTCACTCCTCGGAAAGGAGAGAACCAGGGCAATCGGACTGGATGTCAAGACGAACAAAGTCGAGATACTTGCACGGGATGTGTGATTAGTCATGTAAACTGGTGCAAAATATGCATTCTTAATCATCTGGTGGAAACGTGCGGAGAAAATGCGCTCAAACTCGACATGACTGCAAATTTTGAACAAAAACAGACATAATAAACTCAATTAAAGGCCTACTGAAATGAAATTTTCTTATTCAAACGAGGATAGCAGGTCCATTCTATGTGTCATATTTTTGCTGAAAGGATTGAGTAGAGAACATCGAGGATAAAGTTCGCAACTTTTGGTCGCTAATAAAAAAGCCTTGCCTTTACCGGAAGTAGCAGACGATGTGCAGAGGTGGGTAGAGTAGCCAGAAATTGCACTCAAGTACGAGTACTGTTACTTTAGAGATTTATTACTCAAGTAAAAGTAGGGAGTAGTCACCCAAATATTTACTCGAGTAAAAGTAAAAAAGTATGTTGTGAAAAAACTACTCAAGTACTGAGTAACTGATGTGTATCAATCAATCAATCAATCAATCAATCAATCAATGTTTATTTATATAGCCCCAAATCACAAATGTCTCAAAGGACTGTACAAATCATTACGACTACGACATCCTCGGAAGAACCCACAAAAGGGCAAGGAAAACTCACACCCAGTGGGACGCCAGTGACAATGATGACTATGAGAAACCTTGGAGAGGACCTCAGATGTGGGCAACCCCCCCCTCTAGGGGACCGAAAGCAATGGATGTCGAGCAGGTCCAACATGATACTGTGAAAGTTCAATCCATAGTGGCTCCAACACAGCCGCGAGCGTTCAGTTCAAAGCGGATCCAAGACAGCAGCGAGAGTCCCGTCCACAGGAAACCATCCCAAGCGGAGGTGGATCAGCAGCGTAGAGATGTCCCCAACCGATACACAGGCGAGCGGTCAATCCTGGGTCCCGACGAGCGGTCCATCCTGGGTCTCGACTCTGGACAGCCAGTACTTCATCCGTGGTCATCGGACCGGAAGGGAGGGGGGGGACATAGGAGAAAAAGAAAAGAAGCGGCAGATCAACTGGTCTAAAAAGGAGGTTTATTTAAAGGCTAGAGTATACAAATGAGTTTTAAGGTGAGACTTAAATGCTTCTACTGAAGTAGCATCTCGAACTTTTACCGGGAGGGCATTCCAGAGTACTGGAGCCCGAACGGAAAACGCTCTATAGCCCGCAGACTTTTTTGGGGCTTTGGGAATCACTAATAAGCCGGAGTCTTTTGAACGCAGATTTCTTGCCGGGACATATGGTACAATATGGGGATAGGTTGATAGGCAACACTAAATTGGCCCTAGTGTGTGAATGTGAGTGTGAATGTGGTCTGTCGATCTGTGTAGGCCACCCGATTGTAGCTGAGATAGGCACCAGCGCCCCCCGCGACCCCGAAGGGAATAAGCGGTAGAAAATGGATGTATGGATGATTGATTGATTGATTGATAAGCAAGCTAGACAGGTCAAAGGCAAGAGACAAGATGAAACCCAGTCCACCAGCCTGGCAGTAGACAGAGTTCTGGTCCTGTCTGAGTCTGAGTCTGCTGTCACAGCACCTAAGGAGGGGGGGACATAGAAGAAAAAAGAAAAGAAGCGGCAGATCAACTGGTCTAAAAAGGAGGTCTATTTAAAGGCTAGAGTATACAGATGAGTTTTAAGGGGAGACTTAAATGATTCTACTGAGGTGGCATCTCGAACTGTTACCGGGAGGGCATTCCAGAGTATTGGAGCCCAAACGGAAAATGCTCTATAGCCCGCAGACATTTTTTTAACCTGTTTGTTTAATGGTGACGGCAACAAGTAATGCACAAAAACATAAAAATAGCAATGAGCAAATTCATAGCCAGGAATATCTATTAAGCAACTAAAACAATAATATATATTAAATAATAGTACATTAAAATAAAAAAAATTAAGGCAAATTGAGCCACAATAACTTAACAGCACCATAGGCTCAGTAGGCATTGATTGATTGATTGATTGATTGAAACTTGTATTAGTAGATTGCACAGTACAGTACATATTCCGTACAATTGACCACTAAATGGTAACACCCCGATAAGTTTTTCAACTTTTTTAGGTCGGATTCCACGTGTGACGGTCACGTGACCGACTGTTTTTTTGTTTGATTGGTCCAACGTTACCAGTGACTGCATTTGATTGGTGAAACGCAGGCATGCGCGGATCCTACTTTGAATGCGTGTCTGACAAAATCAAAACAAACAAAGCGTGCATTAACAGATCGATTAAAAAAAAGTCGCGAGTAGTGAGCTGATTGTAAATAAATGGAGCGGAGTAAAAGTAGCGTTTCTTCTCTATAAATATACTCAAGTAAAAGTAAAAGTATGTTGCATAAAAACTACTCTTAGAAGTACAATTTATCCCAAAAATTACTCAAGTAGATGTAACGGAGTAAATGTAGCGCGTTACTACCCACCTCTGACGATGTGCGTGTGACGTCACGGGTTGTGGAGCTCCTCACATTGTTCATAATCATGGCCTCCAGCAGCGAGAGCTATTCGGACCGAGAATGAACGATGCGTGGATGAGGAAAGTTAGAGTGAAGCACTAAAAAAAAAAGAGGCGACGGCTCCAGGCCGTCAGACCTGGACATGGATTGTTTGTGCTCCTTCGACGCAGAGGGATTACAGGACGAGCCAGGCGTGAATTCAGGTACATGTTTGTTTTTATTTATACCTCAGCTGGAACAAGTTATCTAATCACCTGTCTCTATTTAGCAGCGTTGGTGACTGCAGAGCGGGGCAGAAAAGCCAGAAGAACCCCAGGAGGTTGTGGGAGGACCGAGCGAGTTAAAAACTTTGTGAGTGAACGAATTAAGACTGAAAAGACTTGGTGAACGAACATAAGAAGATGAAATGTTGTGAAAAATAAAAATGACAAACGAACAAAGAAATGAACAAACGAAAGAAGAAATATCGTGTGTAAAGAGATTAAAAATAATTGTCAACTTGAGCACCCGCTGTGATCCTTCGGTCCTGAAGACCCCACGACACAAGCCTGTCACAATACTCAAAATACGGAAAAAAAAAAAGGCAAAACAATAAGCGCGCTCGATGGCGGATATTAATCTAGACTAAGACTTAGAACAAAAACAGCACAAAGGCAATACTATCTACAAACGAACAAAAGATACTATCAAAGGCATAAATACAAACAAAAACTTACTTTGCGTGGATGAATCGAAAAGCATCGCATGAAGTATGAAAGGCAATGAAAGCAAAGTTCCCAGACTGATGAACAGAAAGAAAGTGACTTAAATACTGGCTGTGATAATCAGGAACAGGTGCGAGACTGAGGCCAGGGGCGTGACAAGGTGGGAACTATTGCGTTGACATGGTAGCAAAAGCAAACCAGGAAGTGAGAAATCGAACAAGACTCCAGAAAACAAAACAAAACATGATGGAACATGAAACCAGATTTACAGGCGTGACACAGGCGGCGGCAGTGGGAGCGTTTCAGGTGTAATTAGACACATTGACTAGGAAAATTCTGGAAAATCCATTATCTGCTTATTGTTTTAATAGTGTTTTAGTGAGATTGTAAAGTCATACCTGAAAGTCGGATGGCTGCGGTGAACGCCGGTGTCTCTTAGAGAAGCCGAGGAGCCAAATCACAACTGCCTTTTTGAGCTGCTGCAGGAGGTCACATAATCCACTGAAGTCTCCGGTAAGAGCCGACTTAATATCACAATTTCACCATCCAAAAACTTGCTGGTTGACGTAGAGCATGGGTGTCAAACTCTGGCCCGCGGGCCAAATTTAGCCCACCGTGTAATTTTTTTTGGCCCTTGAGGCAATATCAAATTAACATTACCAACCCTCCCCGAATGTCATTGCCCTTGCCGAAAATCACCCGGGGCAACCATTCTCCCGAATTTCTCCGATTTCCACCCAAACAACATCATTGGGGACGTGCCTTAAAGGCACTGCATTCAACGTCCTCTACAACCTGTCGTCCCGTCCGCTTTTTCTCCACACAAACATTGTGTCGGCCCAGTCACATACTATATGCAGACTTTACACACAAACAACTGAATGCCATCCATACTTGGTCGACCGCCATACAGGTCACACTGAGGGTGGCCGTATAAACAACTTTAACACTGTTACAATTATGCGCCACACTGTGAACCCACACCAAACAAGAATGACAACAACATTTAGGGAGAACATCTGCACCATAACACAACATAAACACAACAGAACAAATACCCAGAATCCATTGCAGCACTAACTCTTCCGGGAGGCTACAATATACACCCCCCACTATCACCAAACCCCGCCAAGTTAATGTCAGAAAGCTGCAAATAGGAAAGAAGCATCACATTTTTTTATTTAAATTTTATTTGATAAACCATTGATATTTTGAAATTATTATTATTTGAAAATCAATTTTGCATGTCACTATAAAGTTATACAAGCCATGCTCGTTCAATATTCAATGCAAAACTTGTTTTGGGTCCCTATTAAAAGGTTAATTTGTTCAACCTTGGCCCGCGGCTTTGTTCAGTTTAAAATTTTGGCCCACTCTGTATTTGAGTTTTACACCCCTGACGTAGAGAAACAGTTTCGCTTGACCGCTCCGTGTTAAAGCTTCACAACAAACAAAGAAACACCGGCTGTGTTTCGGTTGCCAACGGCAGCTGCAATCCACCGCATTCCACCAACATCTTTCTTCTTTGACGTCTCCATTATTAATTGAACAAATTGCAAAAGATTCAGCAACACAGAAGTCCAAAATACTGTGTAATTATGCGATGAAAAGAGACGACATTTAGCCGTGTGTGGTGCTGGGCTGAAATGTTCGCTACAACCAATAACGAGTAAACATAAGCGTCATCATTCCGCGACGTTTTTAACAGGATACCTCACGGGAAATTAAAAAATGCAATTTAGTAAACTAAAAAGGCCGTGTTGGCATGTGTTGCAATGTTAATATTTCATCATTGATATATAAACTATCAGACTGAATGGTCGGTAGTAGTGGGTTTCAGTAGGCCTTTAACCTAAATATACAGTACTATGACTACGTACGAGGTGGCGACTTGTCCAGAGTGTACCCCGCCTTCCGCCCGATTGTAGCTGAGATAGGCACCAGCGGCCCCCACGACCCCAAAGGAAATACGCGGTAGAAAATGGATGGATGGATAACTATGTATTAGGGTTGTATGGTATACCGGCATTAGTATAGTACCGCGATACTAATGAATCATATTCATATGTTTGATTAGTCATAAACTAGTGCAAAATATGCATTCCTAATTATCTAGTGGAAATGTGCGGAGAAAATGCGCAATGACTGCAAATTTTAAACAAAAACAGACATAACTGTCACACCCATAAGATCATGTTTGGTTATTTTTTAGACATTTGTGTCCCGCTATTGCACTTCCTTGTTTCTCTTATCGCTACGCCAACTCATTAGTTTTCCCCTTGTCATCATGTCACGCCCCTGTCTTCATGCCCCACACCTGTTTGCACTCATCAAAGCTATTATTTAAGCCACAGTTACCTAGTAGTCACGCCCTCAATCACCTGCTATGCACCTTGATACCCTTGTCACAGTAAGTTTTCTTGTTATTTATGCCACCGTGCAAGTTTTTTCGGGAGAACATCCGCACCATAACACGACATAAACAAAACAGAACAAATACCCAGAACCCATTGCATCACTGACTCCTCCGGGACGCTACAATATACATCCCGGCTACCACCAAACCCCGCCCACCTCATTGTTATTTTAGTTTCAAATTTATTAGGCTGTAGAAAAAACATACTGGCCAACCCTCCCGGATTTTCCAGGAGACTCCCGAAATTCAGCGACTCTCCCGAAAACCTCCCAGGACAAATTTTCTCCCCAAAATCTCCCGAAATTCAGGCTTTGCCCAATGACGTTATAACTGTAGAATGATCGAGGGCGAGTTCTTGGTTTCTTATGTGGGTTTATTGTCGGTTTCTTATGTGGGTTTATTGTTAGGCAATTTCATTAACGTCCTCCCAGCGGGGTAACAACACACAACAACAGCAGTCACGTTTTCGTCTACTGTAAAGCAGTTCGTCTGCCGTAAACAGCAATGTTGTGACACTCTTAAACAGGACAATACCGCCATCTACTGTACATGCATATGTGACAATAACATCTACGGCTTTTAGAGAGTGCAGTGCACAACTGTGCACACAACAAGGAGACAAAGCAGAAGAACGAGGAAGATACAGCATGTTCAGCGTGGTTACAAAAACAGTGACAGAGAATAGAACGAGGATGGACAATTCAACCCTTACCTCACCAATGAGTAGATGAGTGTTATGTGTGTGTATATGTGGAAATAAATGAACAATTAAATTCAAAGATTTCTTATATATATATATATATATATATATATATATATATATATATATATATATATATATATATATATATATATAGCTAGAATTAATTGGAAGTCAAGTATTTCTCATATATATATAAGAAAGAGAACGTGTCACTCTCTCGATGCACTGTAACGAGGCGTGTTAAGACCATCGCTGAAAACTTGGAGCTTCAGCTGAAGAACACGGCCCGCCGTGTAGTTTAATTTGGTCCTTGAGGAAATATCAAATTAACATTAGAGCTGGCCCGCCGCTGTAACACCAGTTTCACGGCTAATACTCATACTTGCCAAACCTCCCGATTTTCCCGGTGCAACCATTCAGCCCTAATATCTCCCGAATTTCTCTCGTTTTCTACCCCAATAACAATATCGGGGGCGTGCCATAAAGGCACTGCCTGTAGCGTTCTCTACAACCTGTCGCCACGTCCGCTTTTCCTCCATTTAGGGGGCGTGGTTGGGGGCGTGGTTAAGAGGGGAGGAGTATATTTACAGCTAGAATTCACCAAGTCAAGTATTTCATATATATATACATATACATATATATATGAAATACTTGACTTATATATATATATATATATATATATGTGTATATATATATATATATATACATATATATATATGTGTATATATATATATATGTATATATATATATATATATATATATATATACATATATATATATATATATATATATATATATATACATATACGTATATATATATATATATATATATATATATACGTATATATACGTATATATATATACGTATATATACGTATATATATATATATATATATATATATATATATATGTATATATATGTATATATATATATATATATATATATATATATATATATATATATGTATATATATATATATATATATATATATATATATATGTATATATATATATATATATATATATATATATGTATATATATATATATATATATATATATATATATATATATATATATATATATATATATATATATATATATATATATATATATACATATATATATATGTATATAGCTGTAAATATACTCCTCCCCTCTTAACCACGCCCCCAACCACGCCCCCTATATGGAGGAAAAGCGGACGTGGCGACAGGTTGTAGAGAAAGCTACAGGCAGTGCCTTTATGGCACGCCCCCGATATTGTTATTGGGGTGGAAAACGGTGGATATCCGCTTCCTTCTGGCTCCTTCTCTCACGTCTCTCCCCCCCGGCGTTTACAGCCGCTGCCCTTCTATACAGTGCGAGAGGAGATTGAAGTTGTGCCCAGCTGGGTGACCCACGCACCTGAAAATATTTGCAGGGTTGATTCGCTGCTTTCTTGCAGTCCACGCCTCCTCGCCGCCATCTTGGGCCGGGCTACGGTGTGCCCTGTCTTGCTGTCGGACTGCCGGCTCCGCCTCTCCAAACCCCTTTATTTAGAAAAGTACCGAAAAGTATCAAAATACATTCTGGTACCGGTACCAAAATATCTGCTAGCAGGGATTGTTTATTTGACATAAACAAATTACTTAAAAAAAAAAAGAAAATATAACAACGAGCCAGTCTTTGGAAGGGAACGTTCCTAAAGATCGGGCTGTCTTCAAAGAGCCATAAATCCATTTCTAGTTTCTTCCTCTCGTTTCACCACGTTGTATATCATCGTCATTATCTTATTGTTGAACAGAAATAAAGACAGCTGTGCCATTTTTTTTTTGCACAACAAGAGAGATCAATCAATCATTCATGCCATTTACATGCTGTGCCCTTTGCAGTCAGCAGGGGAACAAGGGCCTTAACACTCAATGGCATGCATTATGCAGGCAAATGTAGAGGAAAATTAACTACGCCTCAATGAAGGGGATTTAACAATCAATGAGGAATCTGCTCCAAACTGCCTTTTCTTTTAAAACCCACCTGTGCCCCATAATCAAAGTTGTCGCACACACACACACGCACGCACTAGATCTTAATCAGATAATGATTTTTTTAAAATTAAGTTAAACTTCATGAATAATGTATGCTAAGATGAGATACGAGATGATGGGATATGCACATATCTGCAAAAATAGGATAATGACATTTCTGTCTAATTCTCTTTGAATTGTTTAAAATTACTATCGTGAGACCATTTTAATTGACTAAACATTAACGATAGAAAGAACAGTATCAGACTAATTAGTTGCTGGAAACATATTTGATATCAGGGTGATTATTTTTCACAGACAAGCATTGGTTTTACAGACAAGACTGTGATTTAATCAATGTTTGTTTAAATAGCCATAAATCACGAGTGTCTCAAAGGGCTGCACAAGCCACAACTACATCCTCGGTTCAGATCCCACATCAGGGCAAGGAAAAGCTCGACCCAGTGAGACAATGAGAATCCTTGGAGAGGACTGCAGATGTGGGGACCCCACTCCTAGGGCGATCCGTGAAATGGACGTCGAGTGGATCTAGTATGATATTGTGAGAGTCCAGTCCATAGTGGATCCAACATAATAGTGTAATTCCAGCCCATAGTGGATCTAACATAAAAGTGAAGGTCCAGTCCATAGTGGATCTATGGACGAAAAGAAACGACATCATCTGGTACATACCCCCATTCAGCAAAAACGTCTCAACCAACATCGGCAACAAGTTCCTCACTGTGATCGACAAACACTTCCCCAAAGGCAACACCATAAGAAAAATATTCAACAAGAACAACTTTAAATTGAGCTACAGCTGTATGAATAACATACATCAAATAATTTCAAACCACAACAAAGCAATTGCAAAAGGACTGCCTACCCCCAGACTAAACGACTCTGAAACCAATAAGGAATGTAACTGTCGCAAGAAACCTGATTGCCCATCTCAACGGGGGGTGCTTACAAACATCAGTCGTTTACCAAGCAAAGGTAACTCGCAAGGACATTAGCACATCCGACACGTACGTAGGATTAACCGAAGGAGCGTTTAAGGCCAGCTGGAATAATCACAAGGCCTCCTTTAGAAACCAGACCTTGCGGAATTCTACATAACTCAGCAAGCACATTTGGAACCTCAAAGACAATAATGTTGAATATTCAATAACATGGCAAATTCTTGCATCCAGCACACCTTACAACAGTGGTACTAAAAGATGCAACCTGTGCTTAAAAGAGAAACTGTTTATTATATATCATCCAGACCTGTAATCCCTCAACAAGCGCAGTGAAATAATTTCAACATGCCGCCACAGACGGAAACACCTCCTAGGTATCACATGAGCCTATCACCACACCCTACGCCTGCCTGTACCCACCCACTCTGTGCCCTATATAAACCAGTGTATGTGAATGCTTCCATTAAAACCTCCTGATGATTGAGGGAGCTGCTCATGAAACAGTTCTGTAGAGATGAAGTAGTCTTATGATTTTTCCCACACATACATATATATTTAATCAAGTGATGATGCAAACAGTTCTGCAGAAAAATACCTTTATTCTACAGAGTTTTCCCAAACTATTATGATCAACCACCTTTAATGAAGTGACAATGCTGGCAGTTCCACAGAAAAATACTATTATTTTACAGATTTTTTTTCTGAATTGTTAGGATCAGGGGTCTCACATTAACTTTAACCGGGGGGTCACTGGATGCAGGATCTTGGTGCAAGGGGGGGTCCACCTTCTATGTACACCCCCGCTACCACCCAAACCCGCCCAGCCCACATCACAGCCCCCCTCCGTGCGTCGGTTGAGGTGGGGGTGTATATCGTAACACATGGGATTCTAGGTAATTGTTCTCTCGTGTTTATGTTGTGTGAAGGTGAAGATGTTCTCCTGAAATGTGTTTGTCATTCTTGTTTGATGTGGTTCCACAGTGTGGCGCATATTTGTAACAGTGTTAAAGTTGTTTGTTCGGCCACCCTCAGTGTGACCTGTGTGGCTGTTGGTCAAGTATGTCTTGCAGTCACCAACATATGTCGTATCACAGAGAAAAATGTTAAATTGTTAGTATGAGCATAAACCTTTATATAACAGGCTACATATATTTTTTGACTTGAATGTAATACACATAAATATTAAAAAAACAGGATTTACCTTAAAATTACATTGTTAGATTTTTAGTATGGACATAGACTTTTGAATAACAAGTTACATATTCAATGAAAGTTAATTACTGTAATTTTACATGAATTTGTAAGTAATTTGAGAAAACAGAAAATTATATGTATAATTAATTTGATATTTTTCTGTAAAAAAATAGAAATATACATAGTTTGTCATTACTGGCATATTACTTAAAATAACAGGCTATTTGTTCATTTACAGATAATGTCTTCAATTCTACAGTTTTATAACCTCGTTAAAAAAAATGAAAAATTACGGTAGAAATTAAGAGTAAATTAACCATAAAAATAAGATTTTATTTACAGTGTATTTCACTTTTATGAGAAGACTTTCAAGCAAATATGTCTATCAAGTATATCCTCCGTAAAAAGCCAGTTCCTAAATACATGGAAACCAGGAGCGCACATTTAAAAAAAAAAAATAGACGAATGAATATTCTGCCGGGATCAGAAATGGACAGGAAGGGTAGGTCAGCCCGTGTTCAATTTGTCCTTTCTTGTTCTACAGCAGAACGTAATCAACGTGGCATTGAAATATCTCGCTGAAGGTGAAGAAACAGGTGCGGCAAATGCATTTTCTGAGGGTCGGAGCTGAGATAGCATGGATGTCTTCACTTAGTGAGCTTCCCTGTATGAAATTGATCTGGATATAGAGTGTGGCCCGGTGACACTACATTTTCCACAAAGAGACGAGGTAGAATTGTAATTTAAAAACATGGAATGGGCAGATGTGGCGTTTGAAAGTTACACAACGCGGGCCTCTGACCTTCAAGAGCTATCTTGAAAGGTCAGGACGGTTGCAAGACATTTAACCTTCCGGCACAGAACTCGAAACTGACCACCCTGTTGTCCATCTTACTGTCGACCATCTGGCTGACCGAGCACTTTCCCGGATGAGAAAGTACGCAGGAATTGTCAGAGGAGGCAGTTGCACCCTTGTTAGGAACACCGACACTGCAAAAAGTCAGTGTTCAAAAACAAGAAACAAAAATGAGGGCTACCGTATTTCCTTGAATTGCCGCGGGGGTGCTAATTAATTTAAAACCTCTTCTCACTCCGGCGTTTACCAAAGGCATGCGGTAAATTTAGGCATGCGCTTATAAATTTGAGTGTGATGTAAGGCTACCATCATGAAAAGCACATTTAATAAAACATTTTTTTATTATGGTCTTATGTTTACTTATAAATGAAGTCCATGTGCAGCTCCTTCTGATCAAAAGCATCGATAACTTGTTTATATAAGTCTTCCTTATCTTCCTTCAGTTTTAAAAGACTCTCTGTCTCGATGGAGATCTTCCTTTATTACCTCCTGCTTCGATTGAAAGTCCAGTTTTATTTTAGATATGTAATCCTCCATGTTAAAAGTGCAACCGAGAGGATAAAATAAATGATCGCTGCTCACTCTTGATGCTTGTTTTCACTTCTGCAGCCGAGTTGTCGCAAGAAGGATCTCTAGCGCCCTCTACCACCAGGAGGCGGGAGTCATTTAATGACTCATATTTGACACACGCAGCTACGGTATATTATAAATAAATGATAAATGGGTTGTACTTGTATAGCGCTTTTCTACCTTCAAGGTACTCAAAGCGCTTTGACACTACTTCCACATTTACCCATTCACACACACATTCACACACTGATGGAGGGAGCTGCCATGCAAGGCGCCAACCAGCACCCATCAGGAGCAAGGGTGAAGTGTCTTGCTCAGGACACAACGGACATGACGAGGTTGGTACTTCGTGGGAATTGAACCAGGGACGCTCGGGTTGCGCACGGCCACTCTCCCCACTGCGCCACGCCGTCCCTATTATTATATTAATAAAACATAGCTGCTTACTGTTCTTTTTAGCATATTCAATAGCTTGGACGATAAATCCTACTGAATAGCTCTTAATCTTCTTCCCTTTATGCGATTTCAAATGATTGAAATCAGCCTCCTCCATTTTGAAAATGATGACAGGTGAAGTGTCACTCGTGACGTGACGAGTTTGACCCTGCGGAAATTCTAGGCATATGCTATTTATTCTGCGAAACGAGTTTGACCCGGCGGAAACTCTAGACATGTGCTAATAAAAATAATATTTTGCGATTCGACTTTGACCCGGCAGTAATTCTAGGCAGGCACATACTATATGCCCTGCTGAAATTCAAGGAAATGCGGTATTTTATTTGAACTAAGCAAAATTATCTGCCGATACAACAAGAACATTTGGCTTGTCCAGACTTTCCAAAACAAGTAAAATTAGCTAACCTTAATGAACCCCAAAAAAACTTAAAATAAGTTTATTCTCACTAATAACACCTGTACTACTACATGAGTACGTATTTTCTATTGTTTCATTGAAAATAAAACAGCAAAGTCCACTTGGCTGTCATCTGTTTTAATCATGAGACACAATTGTGTCAAAGTCATGAATTTTTATTTCATGCCTGAAATAAGAAAAGATGACTTCAAAAAAGTAGTTTTGTACTTGTGAGTCTTGATGACAGCTTTGCAACAGTTGATATTCTGGTTTCAAGCATGTTTTACTCGATATGGGTCATAAAATCTCAGCAACTATCTGTAATATCTTACTGAGATCATTTAGAACCAAAAACCTCTAACACAAGAGTCCCCACTGGGTTAAAACAATTTTGCCGGGGGCCGGGCTGTATATATATGTATATATATATATATATATATATATATATATATATATATATATATATATATATATATATATATATATATATATATACATCCTGAAAATATGCAAACAAAACTGTGTTTAGATCATTGATACTTCAAACTTGCATACATAAATCTTAAGGAATATAACATTACTTGGCTTCTGAGAGCTTCAAAATATCAAAATGTAATGAATAAAATGGTAAAGTTGTTGATAAACAAGCAATTATTTTAATAATTAAATACGGTCATTTAAATGAAATCCGAGGCTTGGCTCAAATGAGGGCCAAAACAACATTTTTCTACATTTACACATTTTAATCTATGTTAAAAATCCAATAATTTCATTGGAAAGAAGTGATTCAGTAATTTATTTTAATTTTTTTTTGAAGCACAAATTAACACATCCAAAACATACATTTCCTGACACAACCAGGGCAGTAACCCCAGTTTGCCATACAAGACAAGCACTGGGTGAAATGTCCCATTGCCTTTTTAACGCTGACGCAGCAGGAAGGGGCTAAAAAAAATAAGATTGCAGTAAAATGTCATGTAATGTGTGCTGACATTTTATAAGCGCTTTTTAATTGTCATTTAAAAACGTTGACACTAATCATCGGGAGTTTGTCATTATTTGCGTTTATTGTCACATTTTTGTTTTATGATTAGCACCACATTGTTTTTTCGTCAAGAAACGTCAGCTTTTGGATCGGTTTTTGGTGCGTTTTTTTTCTGCTGATTCGGGATTTTTTAAATTTTTTTTTGATTTACTGCTTTTCGACATGAAAAAAAAGAAAGCTTTGTAGTATTTCATAATAAAATGCGGATTTTTCGATCGCTCTTTTTTTTGGATTGTTTGTCTTTCTATTTTTACTTTTTTTATTTTTTCATTTTTTTAATATTTATTTTTTGTTTTTATTTTTTATTAATCAGTCCATCAAAATAATACTCAATAATACCACAATACAATTCCAATTCCAAAACCAAATCCGACCCGGCAACATGCAGAATAGCAATCAAAAGAGCAATTGAGAGGACACACAAACATGACACAAAACAATCCAAAAGTAATCAAAACAAAAATGAATAATTTCAACAAGTCCCATTATTAATAAGAATTCCAACATAGTAGTGATTATAAATCCCTCATGTACATAATCATCACAACTGTGTTGTGGTTTGTGCAGCCCTTTGAGACACTAGTGATTTAGGGCTATATAAATAATGATTGATTGATTGAATTATTATGATCATTTAAAATTAATTACTTCAAATATGTTTATTTTAATGTATAATTCTATGGCTTTATGTAATAAGGAGTCAGAAAAAATACAAATAAAAATACAATTAATTTTGATGTTTTTAGCAAAATATAGTAAAACGTGATCTATTTTTTAAATTAATAAATATATTTATCATTAGGTAAGATAAACATAATAATAAAATGTATCTCTAGTTTGGATAATTTAGTTCTTGTCACCCTGTGACAATTAATACAATTAATTTTGATGTTTTTAGCAAACTATAGTAAAAAGTTATTCATTAATTTTTTTTTTTAAATTAAAAAATATATTTATTATTAGGTAAGATAAACAATAATAAAATGTATCTCTAGTCTGGGTGATTTAGTTCTTGTCACCCTGTGACAATTAATACAATTAATTTTGATGTTTTTAGCAAAATATAGTAAAAAGTTATTTAGTTTTTTTTAAAATTAAAAAATATATTTATTATTAGGTAAGATAAACATAATAATAAAATGTATCTCTAGTCTGGATGATTTAGTTCTTGTCACCCTGTGACAATTAATACAATTAATGTTGATGTTTTCAGCAAAATATAGTAAAAAGTGATTTAGTTTTTTCTTTAAATTAATAAATATATTTATTTTTTGGTAAGATAAACATAATAATAAAATGTATCTCTAGTTTGGATAATTTAGTTCTTGTCACCCTGTGACAATTAATACAATTAATTTTGATGTTTTTAGCAAAATATAGTAAAAAGTTTAGTTTTTTTTTTAATTAAAAAATATATTTATTAGGTAAGATAAACATAATAATAAAATGTATCTCTAGTTTGGATGATTTAGTTCTTGTCACCCTGTGACAATTAATACAATTAATTTTGATGTTTTTAGCAAAATATAGTAAAAATGTATTTATTTATTTTTTAAATTAATAAATATATTTATTTTTAGGTAAGGTAAACATAATAATAAAATGTATCCCTAGTCTGGATGATTTAGTTCTTGTCACCCTGTGACAATTAATACAATTAATTTTGATGTTTTTAGCAAAATATACTAAAAAGTTATTTAGTTGTTTTTTTAATTACAAAATATATTTATTATTAGGTAAGATAAACATAATAATAAAATGTATCTCTAGTCTGGATGATTTAGTTCTTGTCACCCTGTGACAATTAATACAATTAATTGTGATGTTTTTAGCAAAATATAGTAAAAAGTTATTTGTTTTGTTTTTTTAATTAATAAATATATTTATTTTTAGGTAAGATAAACATAATAATAAAATGTATCTCTAGTCTGGATTATTTAGTTCTTGTCACCCTGTGACAATCAATACAATTAATTGTGATGTTTTTAGAAAAATATAGTAAAAAGTTTTTTTGTTAGTTTTTTTTAATTAATAAATATATTTATTATTAGGTAAGATAAACATAATAATAAAATGTATCTCTAGTCTGGATGATTTAGTTCTTGTCACCCTGTGACAATTAATACAATTAATTTTGATGTTTTTAGCAAAATATAGTAAAAATGTATTTATTTATTTTTTTAATTAATAAATATATTTATTTTTAGGTAAGATAAACATAATAATAAAATGTATCTCTAGTTTGGATCATTTAGTTCTTGTCACCCTGTGACAATTAATACAATTAATGTTGATGTTTTTAGCAAAATATAGTAAAAATGTATTTATTTATTTTTTTAATTGATAAATATATTTATTTTTAGGTAAGATAAACATAATAATAAAATGTATCTCTAGTCTGGATGATTTAGTTCTTGTCACCCTGTGACAATTAATACAATTAATTTGGATGTTTTTAGCAAAATATAGTAAAAAGTTATTTAGTTTTTTTTTAAATTAACAAATATATTTATTTTTAGGTAAGATAAACATAATAATAAAATGTATCTCCAGTCTGGATAATTTAGTTCTTGTCACCCTGTGACAATTAATACAATTAATTTTGATGTTTTTAGCAAAATATAGTAAAAATGTATTTATTTATTTTTTTAATTAATAAATATATTTATTTTTAGGTAAGATAAACATAATAATAAAATGTATCTCTAGTCTGGATGATTTAGTTCTTGTCACCCTGTGACAATTAATACAATTAATTTTGATGTTTTTAGCAAAATATAGTAAAAATGTATTTATTTATTTTTTTAAATTAATAAATATATTTATTTTTAGGTAAGATAAACATAATAATAAAACGTATCTCTAGTCTGGATGATTTAGTTCTTGTCACCCTGTGACAATTGATACAATTAATTTTGATGTTTTTAGCAAAATATAGTAAAAATGTATTTATTTATTTTTTTAATTAATAAATATATTTATTTTTAGGTAAAATAAACATAATAATAAAATGTATCTCTAGTCTGGATGATTTAGTTCTTGTCACCCTGTGACAATTAATACAATTAATTTGGATGTTTTTAGCAAAATATAGTAAAAAGTTATTTAGTTTTTTTTTTATTAAAAAATATATTTATTATTAGGTAAGATAAACATAATAATAAAATGTATCTCTAGTCTGGATGATTTAGTTCTTGTCACCCTGTGACAATTAATACAATTAATTTTGATGTTTTTAGCAAAATATAGTAAAAGTGTATTTTTAAAAAAATTAATAAATATATTTATTATTAGGTAAGATAAACATAATAATAAAATGTATCTCCAGTCTGGATGATTTAGTTCTTGTCACCCTGTGACAATTAATACAATTAATTTTGATGTTTTTAGCAAAATATAGTAAAAATGTATTTGGTAATTTTTTTAATTAATAAATATATTTATTTTTAGGTAAGATAAACATAATAATAAAATGTATCTCTAGTCTGGATGATTTAGTTCTTGTCACCCTGTGACAATTGATACAATTAATTTTGATGTTTTTAGCAAAATATAGTAAAAAGTTATTTATTTTTTATTTAAATTAATAAATATATTTATTTTTAGGTAAGATAAACATAATAATAAAATGTATCTCCAGTCTGGATGATTTAGTTCTTGTCACCCTGTGACAATTAATACAATTAATTTTGATGTTTTTAGCAAAATGTAGTAAAAACTTATTTAGTTTTTTTTTTAAATTAAAAAATATATTTATTATTAGGTAAGATAAACATAATAATAAATTGTATCTTTAGTCTGGATGATTTAGTTCTTGTCACCTTGTGACAATTAATACAATTAATTTTGATGTTTTTAGCAAAATAGAGTAAAAGTTATTTAGTTGTTTTTTTTAATTAATAAATATATTTATTTTTAGGTAAGATAAACGTAATAATAAAATGTATCTCTAGTTTGGATAATTTAGTTCTTGTCACCCTGTGACAATTAATACAATTAATTTTGATGTTTTTAGCAAAATATAGTAAAAATGTATTTATTTATTTTTTTAATTAATAAATATATTTATTTTTAGGTAAGATAAACATAATAATAAAATGTATCTCCAGTCTGGATGATTTAGTTCTTGTCACCCTGTGACAATTAATACAATTAATTTTGATGTTTTTAGTAAAATATAGTAAAAATTTATTTGTTAATTTTTTTAATTAATAAATATATTTATTTTTAGGTAAGATAAACATAATAAAATGTATCTCTAGTTTGGATAATTTAGTTCTTGTCACCCTGTGACAATTAATACAATTAATTTTGATGTTTTTAGCAAAATATAGTAAAAAGTTATTTAGGTTTTTTTTTAAATTAATAAATATATTTATTTTTAGGTAAGGTAAACATAATAATAAAATGTATCTCTAGTCTGGATGATTTAGTTCTTGTCACCCTGTGACAATTAATACAATTAATTTTGATGTTTTTAGCAAAATATAGTAAAAGTGTATTTTTTTTTTTTTAATTAATAAATATATTTATTTTTAGGTAAGATAAACATAATAATAAAATGTATCCCTAGTCTGGATGATTTAGTTCTTGTCACCCTGTTGTCCTCCCGTCTCCTCCCCAAGAATGGCTCCATGAGCTGGGCAAACGCCTCCGTCAGTGGTCCCCAACCTTTTTGTAACTGCGCTTAAAATTTTGTCCGACGGAGGTTAATAAAATAATACAATAATGTTTGCTTACGGACCTTATCCCTTGCAGACTGTATTGATATATATTGTAGGAACCAGAAATATTAATAACAGAAATAAACAACCGTTTTGTGTGAATGGGGGAGGGAGTTTTTTGGGGTTGGTGCACTAATTATAAGTGTATCTTGTGTTTTTTATGTTGATTTAATTAAAAAAAAAAAAAAAATCTACAGACCGGTGGTTGGGGACCACTGCCCTACTTAAACAACACGGTCGGTGCGCAGCTCGTACATCGCCGGCCTCTACTTCACCCTCAGCAGCCTGACCAGCGTCGGCTTTAAACGAGTGCGCCAACACGGACGCCGAGAAGATCTTCTCCATCTGCACCGTGCTCATCGGCGGTATGCCGGACGCCTCGTATGGAATAACGTGATTGGGCAGGCAAACTGTTTATATCGTGGGAAAGCGGACGTGGAAAAAAGGCTGTTCTCACTCAGGTCCGCATGGAGCTGGAGGGGCCGTGGCCTCCAGCTCCAGCTGAAAACCGTGAGATTTTCCCGGAGAATATTTGTCCCGGGAGTTTTTCGAGAGAGGCGCTGAAGTTCGGGAGTCTCCCGGAAAATCCGGGAGGGTTGGCAAGTATGATAGTACCACGATACAAATGAAGCATGTATACCGCCTCTAAAACCGATCCCCCACCCGCCCACTCGTCGTCGTCACGTCGTGTCATTGCTGGTTTTACGAGCAGACGAGACGAAAAAATTGTTGCGGAGCAGTTAAATGAACACTTAGCGTCTAACAATCTATGTGAAACCTTTCAATCCGGTTTCAGGGCAAATCACTCCACGGAGACAGCCCTCGCAAAAATGACTAATGATCTATTGCTAACGATGGATTCTGATGCGTCATCTATGTTGCTGCTCCTCGATCTTAGCGCTGCTTTCAATACCGTCGATCATATTTTATTAGAACGTATCAAAACACGAATTGGTATGTCAGACTTAGCCCTGTCTTGGTTCAACTCTTATCTTACTGACAGGGTGCAGTGCGTCTCCCATAACAATGTGACCTCGGACTATGTTAAGGTAACATGTGGAGTTCCCCAGGGTTCGGTCCTTGGCCCTGCACTCTTCAGCATCTACATGCTGCCGCTAGGTGACATCATACGCAAATACGGTATTAGCTTTCACTGTTATGCTGATGACACCCAACTCTACATGCCCCTAAAGTTGACCAACACGCCGGATTGTAGTCAGTTGGAGGCGTGTCTTAATGAAATCAAACAATCGATGTCCGCTAATTTTTTGCAACTTAACGCCAAAAAAACGGAAATGCTGATTATCGGTCCTGCTAGACACCGACCTCTATTTAATGATACAACTCTAACATTTGACAACCAAACAATTAAACAAGGCGACACGGTAAGAAATCTGGGTATTATCTTCGACCCAACTCTCTCCTATGAGGCACACATTAAAAGCGTTACTAAAACGGCCTTCTTTCATCTCCGTAATATCGCTAAAATTCGCTCCATTCTGTCCACTAAAGACGCTGAGATCATTATCCATGCGTTTGTTACGTCTCGCCTCGACTACTGTAACGTATTATTTTCGGGTCTCCCCATGTCTAGCATTAAAAGATTACAGTTGGTACAAAATGCGGCTGCTAGACTTTTGACAAGAACTAGAAAGTTTGATCATATTACGCCTGTACTGGCTCACCTGCACTGGCTTCCTGTGCACTTAAGATGTGACTTTAAGGTTTTACTACTTACGTATAAAATACTACACGGTCTAGCTCCAGCCTATCTTGCCAATTGTATTGTACCATATGTCCCTGCAAGAAATCTGCGTTCAAAGGACTCCGGCTTATTAGTGATTCCCAAAGCCCAAAAAAAGTCTGCGTGCTATTGAGCGTTTTCATTTCGGGCTCCAGTACTCTGGAATGCCCTCCCGGTAAAAGTTCGAGATGCCACCTCAGTAGAAGCATTTAAGTCTCACCTTAAAACTAATTTGTATACTCTAGACTCCCTTTTTAGACCAGTTGATCTGCCGTTTCTTTTCTTTTTCTCCTATGTCCCACTCTCCCTTGTGGAGGGGGTCCGGTCCGATCCGGTGGCCATGTACTGCTCGCCTGTGTATCGGCTGGGGACATCTCTGCGCTGCTGATCCGCCTCCGCTTGGGATGGTTTCCTGCTGGCTCCGCTGTGAACGGGACTCTCGGTGCTGTGTTGGATCCGCTTTGGACTGGACTCTTGTGACTGTGTTGGATCCATTGTGGATTGAACTTTCACAGTATCATGTTAGACCCGCTCGACATCCATTGCTTTCCTCCTCTCCAAGGTTCTCATAGTCATCATTGTCACCGACATCCCACTGGGTGTGAGTTTTCCTTGCCCTCATGTGGGCCTACCGAGGATGTCGTAGTGGTTTGTGCAGCCCTTTGAGACACTAGTGATTTAGGGCTATATAAGTAAACATTGATTGATTGATTGAATCACGGAGTCTAGACAGACAAGGGAGAACGGACAAATTTTGGCTTAAAAACGATAAAGGTAAAGTTATAACACTGAAACGCCCTCGGGAAGAGGTGCTTTAAGACATGGCTAGCTTAAGTCCAGCCGCAGTCGGCAGCCTTTCAGCTACTTCTAAATCACTAATCCTCGCCTCCATGGTGACAAATAAAATACGTTTCTTACAAGTATCATCCCTGCAAGATGAGGAATATCTAAACATGCTTCACTACACACCGGCGTCAAAAATGTAAACAAAAACCTAACATCCACTGTAATGATACCAAGTACAGGAGTGTATCTAGTCGATACTACTATGATTACATTGTGGAGGTCTTGCTCCTCTGGGTTCTTTGAACCACCAAACACTGACATGCCAGGCGCTTCCATAGTTACAATAATGCTTATTGTCAGAATTGTGCTTTTCAGCCGTTGTCTGTCAGTCTTTTCTCTATGCTCGTCCTTCCCAACTGCTGCCCTTAACAGAGCGAAAGGTGATCAGAAAAACACTCTCAGCTGTGTTATCCGTGCACCTGTCGCTGATTTGGAAGCCGGTCTTGGCACACCCCGCTTCGCTGCAGGTCCGCAGGCCACACCTCTCACATACATAAATATTTTTTGGCATCACAAAATCTTTTTTCTGAATTTTTTTTTTAATGTATATTATATTTATAAACTTAGGAAATATATCCCTGGACACACGATGACTTTGAATATGACCGATGTATGATCCTGTATGGACTTGGTATCGGATCGATAACTAAATTTGTCGTATCTTTCAAAACTAATGTAAAGTATCCAAACAATAGAAGAATAAGTGATTATTACATTTTAAAGATGTTAAAGAGAAAGTGAGCAGATATTAAGAGTGATTTAACAATAATTATTTAATAACTTATTTTCTACCGCTTGTCCTTGATAATGTTGACAAAATAATAGAATGGAAAATAACACAATATGTTACCGCACATGTCAGCAGACTAAATTAGGAACCTTTGTTTGTTTACTTACTACTAAAAGTTGTCTTGTATGTTCACTACTTTTATTTAAGGACAAACTTGCAATAAAAAACATATGTTTACTGTACCTTAAGATTTTTTGTTAAAATAAAGCCAATACTGCATTTTTTTGTGTTCCCGTTTACTAAAAAAAGCATCAAAATACATTTTGGCACCGGTCCCAAAATATCGATATCCGGACAACACTATCACTTACTGTTACTTGTACACAAAAGTGTATATTGTTGTTTTTGCTTGACTTAAAAAAAAAATGTCCTGATAAATCAATAATTCAGTGCCTCACAAAGTTTTTAACACCTCGGAAAAGAAATTGGTCTTTTAAAGAGATTGGGGGCTTGAGCTGGTCCCGAGCCCAGATAAATTGGAGGTTTTGCCAACAACGGAAAATCTGGTGTAAAAACTAAGCCAAAAGACATTAAAAAAGAAAGTGATCCGCAAGGACTATCACTGATGATACTTTGTGTACGCAACACGCTGTTAGTACAAAAAAAAAGGACAAGTCGCGATGAATAATTGTATCCATCCATCCATTTTCTACCGCGTGTCCCTTTCGGGCGGGGTGCTGGAGCCTATCTCAGCTGCATTCTGGGGGAAGGTGGCATACACCCTGGACAAGTCGCTACCTCATTGCTAATTAATCATAAATTAATCGAAATGTTCAATGTACAGCCTGTGGAAAAAGTTAACGTTGACATTTACCTCAGAAAGCTGCAAATAGAAAAGAGGCATTATTTTTTTTATTATTTAAATGTTATTTAAAACACCATTGATGTTTTTTCGTTCGTTTTTTGAAAGTTGATTTTGCACTTTTAAGTTATTTAAGCGTTGCTCGTTCCATATTTAGTGTTAAAACAAATCAGTGTAGCAAACTGAGCAATAATTAACGTTTTATTTATGCACTTTCTCTTGCTTCTTCAAGGCTTTAATGTTTGAATCATTCATTATTGTTATTTTATTTTCAAATGTATTATTAGCCTGTGGAAAACATGTATTTTGATATTTACCTCAGAAGGCTTGTTCAATATTCAATGCAAAACGTGTTTGGTTCCCTATTAGAAGGTTAATTTGTTGAACTTTGGCCCGTGGCTTTGTTCAGTTTTAGATTTTGGCCCACTTTTTATTTGAGTTTGACACCCCTGATGTACTTCAACGTCACTTTCAACCTGAGAAATAACAGCTACCAACCATTCACGAAACCCAACGCAACACTCCAATACGTGCACCATGACAGCAACCACCTACCCACCACCACAAAAAGAATACCTACCGGAATTATTAAAAGGCTATCGATGCTGTCATCTAGCAAAGCTGAATTCGACCAAGCAACCCCCCCGTACCAGAAAGCACTTGATGAAAGCGGATACAACTTCACCCTCACCTATGAACCCACGCCAGGAAACCAACAAGAAAAGAGCAGAAAACGAAACATCATCATCTGGTACAACCCCCCATTCAGCAAAAATGTCTCAACCAATATCGGCCACAAGTTCCTCACTCAGATCGACAAACACTCCCCCAAAGGCAACACCCTAAGAAAAATATTCAAAAAGAACAACATTAAATTGAGCTACAGCTGTATGAATAACATACAACAAATCATTTAAAACCACAACAAAGCAATTGCAAAAGGACTGCCTACCCCCAGACTAAACGACTCTGAAACCAATAAGGAATGTAACTGTCGCAAAAAACCTGATTGCCCTCTCAACGGGGGGTGCTTACAAACATCAGTCCTTTACCAAGCAAAGGTAACACGCAAGGACATTAACACATCCGACACGTACGTAGGATTAACCGAAAGAGCGTTTAAAACCAGATGGAATAATCACAAGGCCTCCTTTAAAAAACCAGACTTTGCGGAATTCTACAGAACTCAGCAAGCACATTTGGAACCTCAAAGACAATAATGTTGAATATTCAATAACATGGCAAATTCTTGCATCCAGCACACCTTACAACAGTGGTAATAAAAGATTCAACCTATGCTTAAAAGAGAAACTGTTTATTATATATCATCCAGATCTGTCATCCCTCAACAAGCGCAGTGAAATCATTTCAACATGCCGCCACAGACGGAAACACCTCCTAGGTAACACATGAGCCAATCACCACGCCCCTACGCCTGCCTGTACCCACCCACTCTGTGCCCTATATAAACCATTGTATGTGAATGCTTCCATTAAAATCTCCTGATGATTGAGGGAACCCCTCATGAAACAGTTCTGTAGAGATGAAGTAGTCTTGTGATTTTTCCCACACCTACATATATATATATGTATATATATGTGTGTGATTGAACAGGTGCGTGAGTCAAAACAAATCAGGTGCTTGACATGACAGGTGAAACTAATTGGTTGGCATGGTAACAAAGCAAACCAGGAAGTGCAAAAACAGGAAACAATGGAGTCTTAAGCAAAACAGAACATAACTAAACAAAACATGATCACACGACATGACAGAAACAAACAAAAGTCAAAATGCCGCATGGTAAATCTGCACAAATTTTCTGTTGAGGAGGACAAACAATATAATACTTTTGCACAGGTTTTTAGACAGAAAAAAAAGCACAATCCGTTCTCTTGTCAACGGACTGCTGGACACCCAGAATGACGTTCATATCGGTCCATCACTCTCGAAAACTTTAAGATGACATCCTGTCATTGGGGACAGTTTGGAGTTTTCTGACAGACATACTGCAGAGAACCTTCCAGAACGCGCTGTTATTGAACGTGTGGCCAAGTAGATAAAGTAAGGAAGTCGTCTGTGTCACTAATAATGCAGCAAGCATGAAAGCCATTACAAATGTTGCCGTGGACCCGGCGCTCGCGTCTTTTGCACATGCACAAACCTGATTAATGAAATGATGAAAGATGCCTTGAAAGAAGAGGACACGGCGAAGGATGTTTTTTCTACCAAAAAAGAAAAGACGGTTGCCACAGAGACGTTGAAGTCCACACAAAGCTAATGTCGTAGTCATGGAGCTAAGGCCAAAACTCGGGAGAATGTGGCTGGCTGGAAATAATCGTTTTATGTTAAAACACATTCTTAATTTATGAGGTTCCTTCATTTACCTTCTGGATGTCATTTAATTATTTGTTGATTCCCTAAGTCAGGGGTCCCCAAACTTTTTGACTCGGGTTAAAAAAATAATGTATTACATATACCCTATACCAATGGTTCTCAAATGGGGGTACTTGAAGGCATAGCCGGCCTAAGGGCACACTGGAACCCTGCCCAAGATGGCGGAAAGGAGGCGGAGAATGCGGCTGAGTGGAGAGGCGGGGCGTGCCGGGAGCGACGCCGCAATCTAATTTAGGTGCGTGGATCGCGCACCTGAATTAGGAGAGATCGAGGCAGAAGGAGGAGAGTCCGCAGGAGATGCAGCGCAAGAGCGAAAGAGAGAAGACGGCGACGACGAAAGCGACCGAAGAGCAGCAGAGGAGGAGCTGAAAAGCAACCCGGCAAGAGACAGCTTTATTTGAAAAATAAAACAGTGTTGTGCCCTAAAAGCTTTGGCTGTCCGGGCAGTGTGTGGTAATCTGAGGAAATGTGACAGTTTTAAGCCGTCGTCGTGCGGGTTCCGTGGACCACTCAGGAAGGACATTGCTTTGAGCAGGTTTGACTCTTTTTATTTTTTCAAATAAAGCTGTCGGACCGTCGGCTCCGCCTCTCCACATGCACGCTTTCTCAAAACTTGCAACATCTGTGGCATCGCGCTGTGTGATAAAAATGCTATGGTGCGCAGCCTAAGGCACACTTTTGCAGTAATCAGCATCTTGACATGTCACACCTGTGAGGTGTGCTGGATTATCTTGGCAATTAATAAGTGCTCACAAACACAGATTTAGACATATCTGTGAACAACATTCAAGGGTATTAGGCCTTTTACAGTAAAAGTTTTAGTTCTTTGAGTTCAACTCATGAAAAATGGGAGCAAAAACAAAAGTGTTGTGTTCATATTTGTGTTCAGTGGACTTACAACACACCATTCATAGTAGCTCAAATAGGCCACAATATAAGGCTCTGGGTGATATTTAACAACAAGCCTAATGGGAGCTGTAATTGTTGGCTTCCAAGGAAGCTGTTGAAAAGTAGTGATTGCTCTAAGGCTCCAAGCAACTTTCTTCTCTTTCATTGTGGTAGCATCACAGTCCATTAAAGGGGAACATTATCACCAGACCTATGTAAGCGTCAATATATACCTTGATGGTGTAGAAAAAAGACCATATATTTTTTTAACCGATTTCCGAACTCTAAATGGGTGAATTTTGGCGAATTAAACACCTTTCTGTTTAACGCTCTGGAGGCGATGACGTCAGAATGTGACGTCGCCGAGGTAACACACCCGCCATTTTCATTTTCAACCCATTGTAAACATTGGGTCTCAGCTCTGGTATTTTCCGTTTTTTCGACAATTTTTTGGAACCTTGGAGACATCATGCCTCGTCGGTGTGTTGTTGGAGGGTGTAACAACACTAACAGGGAGGGATTCAAGTTGCACCACTGGCCCGAAGATGCGAAAGTGTCTGCCGCCAGACCCCCGTTGAATGTACCAAAGTGGCTCCACATTTTACCGGCGATGACAGACATGGCACAGAGATGTATGGATAACCTGCAGATGCATTTGCAACGATAAAGTCAACGAAATCACAAAGGTGAGTTTTGTTGATGTTGACTTATGTGCTAATCGGACATATTTGGTTGCGGCGTGACTGTCAGCTAATCGATGCTAACATGCTATTTATTGGCGGTGCTAAAGCAGACATGGCACAGAGATGTATGGATAACCTGCAGATGCATTTGCAACGATAAAGTCACAGAAATGACAAAGGTGAGTATTGCTGATGTTGACTGCCAGCTAATCGATGCTAACATGCTCACGCTAATCGATGCTAACATGCTATTTACCGGCGGTGCTAAAGCAGACATGGAACAGAGACGTATGGATAACCTGCAGATGCATTTGCAACTATATTACGTTTCCTTCCACCCACATTTAATGCGAAAAAAACACTTACCAATCGACGGATTTAAGTTGCTCCAGTGTCAGGAGATGCGAAAGTCCTGATCGTTTGGTCCGCACATTTTACCGGCGATGGTAACGACATGCTATGGCTATGAATAGCGTCAATAGCTTCAGTTTCTTCTTCAATACTTTCATACTCCAACCCTCCGTTTCAATACATGCAAATCTGTTGAATCGCCTAAGCCGCTGAAATCCGAGTCTGAATCCGAGCTAATGTCGCTATATCTTGCTGTGGTATTCGCCATCGTTTGTTTACATTGGCAGCACTGTATGACGTCACAGGGAAATGGATAGTGGCATCGCAAATAGCGAAAATTAAGCACTTTAAAGCTATTTTTAGGGATATTCGGAGACAGGTAAAATTTTGAAAAAAAAAATCAAAAAATACAACATGCCACTGGGAACTGATTTTTATTGTTTTTAACCCTTTTGAAATTGTGATAATGTTCCCCTTTAAACAGTGTTGAAGCTGAGTATCCATTGACTTCAGTGGGGGAGCATTGAGTGGGTTGTTCCACTGCAGCCAAACTAGACAGTCCTTGAATAAATGCTTCGCTGTGTCCCACCCATCGGAGGCATCGTGTCTCCAGGAGTGACTAGAATGAGGGCTTGGCCTCAGCTAGCCTGGATGCTGACCTTCCGTATGATGATTGGATGATCTTTCTGAGGCTGAATCCATTATTGTTTGACAAAAAAATGAGCGATTTGGAAATCTTGAAATAGAAACCACAGCTAGAGCATTTTTCAAGTTACATCCCGTTGTTTCGAGTTCCATCCATCCATCCATCCATTATCTTCCGCTTATCCGAGGTCTGGTCGCAGCCTAAGCAGGGAAGCCCAGACTTCCCTCTCCCCAGCCACTTTGTCCAGCTCCCGAGGCGTTCCCAGGCCAGCCGGGAGACATAGTCTTCCCAACGTGTCCTGGGTCTTCCCCGTGGCCTCCTACCGGTTGGACGTGCCCTAAACACCTCCCTAGGGAGGCGTTCGGGTGGCATCCTGACCAGATGCCCGAGCCACCTCATCTGGTTCCTCTCGATGTGGAGGAGCAGTGGTTTTACTTTGAGTTCCTCCCGGATGGCAGAGCTTCTCACCCTATCTCTAAGGGAGAGCCCCGCCACACGGCGGAGGAAACTCATTTCGGCCGCTTGTACCCGTGATTTTATCCTTTCGGTCATGACCCAAAGCTCATGACCATAGTTGAGGATGGGAACGTAGATCGACCGGTAAATTGAGAGCTTTGCCTTACTGCTCAGCTCCTTCTTCACCACAACGGATCGATACAGCGTCCGCGTTATTGAAGACGCCGCACCGATCCGCCTGTCCATCTCACGAACCACTCTTCCCTTACACGTGAACAAGACTCCGAGGTACTTGAACTCCTCCACTTGGGGCAGGGTCTCCTCCCCAACCTGGATATGGCACTCCACCCTTTTCCGGGCGAGAACCATGGACTCGGACTTGGGGGTGCTGATTCTCATTCCGGTCGCTTCACACTCGGCTGCGAACCGAACCAGTGAGAGCTGAAGATCCCGGCCAGATGAAGCCATCAGGACCACATTATCTGCAAAAAGCAGAGACCTAATCCCGCGGCCACCAAACCGGAACTCAACGCCTTGACTGCGCCTAGAAATTCTGTCCATAAAAGTTATGAACAGAATCGGTGACAAAGGACAGCCTTGGCGGAGTCCAAACCTCACTGGAAAAGTGTCCGACTTACTGCCAGCAAGGCGGACCAAACTCTGACACTGATCATACAGGGAGCGGACCGTCACAATCAGACAGTCCGGTACCCCATACTCTCTGAGCACTCCCCACAGGACTTCCCGAGGGACATGGTCGAATGCCTTCTCCAAGTCCACAAAGCACATGTAGACTGGTTGGGCAAACTCCCATGCACCCTCAAGAACCCTGCCGAGAGTATACAGCTGGTCCACAGTTCCACGACCAGGACGAAAACCACACTGTTCCTCCTGAATCCGAGGTTCGACTATCCGGCGTAGCCTCTTCTCCAGTACACCTGAATAAACCTTACCGGGAAGTTGAATTTCATAATTCTTTAAGTGACTTTTCTTTGTAAAATCTATCCATCCATCCATTTTCTACCGCTTATTCCCTTTCGGCATCTTTATATTTTGTATCTGTTTTTGAGGACTGTACTCATATTTAGAAATTACCGTATTTTCCGGACCATAGGGCGCACCGGATAATAAGGCGCACTGCCGGTGAATTGTCTATTTTTGATCAGTTTTCATATATTAGGCGCACTACATTATAAGGTGCGTTAAAGGAGTCGTACATTTTTTTTTCTTTTCTTAATGTAAAACACTTCCTTGTGGTCTACATAACATGCGATGGTGGTTCTTTGGTCAAAATGTTGCATAGATTATGTTTTCCGGATGCGCCGTTTTGTGGGCGGTCTTATTTACGTGGTTCACCTTCGGCAGCGTCTTCTCCCCGTCATCTTTGTTGTAGCGGTGTAGCGTGCAAGGACGGGAGTGGAAGAAGTGTCAAAAGATGGAGCTAACTTTTTCAATGATATTCAGACTTTACGTCCGGAAACGACCACACCGAAAATATGTCCCGTGAAAAACAGTCCGACCGGAACTCAAACAACTAAAGTTCCTCTGGTGAATAATGTAAACTCACTATACCGGTATGTTTTAGGGCTCTCATGGCGAGTTTACTGAAAATTATAATTAAGAACTTTACACTACCTTATTATTTGCAAATCATTGTATTCCATTTACATTTACATCCAACTTAATTTCCCAACTCATATGGAAACGGGTTTGTACATTTTGCACAGGACTGTTGCAACAATCACAGTTTTTCCTCTTAACCCGCAGTGAAGGGAACAAGAACTACCCTGCATTTTGATAAAAGCTCCGACGGCAGATCAAACAGCGAGATGTGATCTATTCCTTTATCACCTCCATCAGCATTCACGAGCACTTCTGTAACTTTACTCAAAAAGCCCTTGACTCTTTATATATACGAACGCATATTTGCAACCCGGCCAACTACCACATCTGTAAATAGTCTCTGACAATTTGTGCTTTTTCTCTTATCAGAAAATTGAGCTTTTACACCTGACACATCAGCGAGTGGGTGGAAAGCAAGTCAGGATTTGCTGGAGAGAGAGAGACAGGCGAGCGCAGAGCGAGGTTGCTCACCATCAAGCGATCGGGGGAAAAAAAATGTCATAAGGTGTCAAGGAGGAATCTTTTGTTCATCTAAAAGACGACATGAAATACATAACGTGACTGCTGCAAGTAAGAGTATTACATGATCTGGAAAATTATATACTAGTATAAGCAGTGGGACTATTTTCTAGGAGGCGATGGGTGCATGTAAGCGGCGAGGCTTACATGCATTGATCCCCTAGACGGTACTGCATCAAAAAGCGACATCGGTGTGTAAAGGATATCACCACGTGGGCTCAGGAACACTTCTGAAGACCACTGCCGGTAACTACAGTTTGTCGCTACATCTGTAAGTGCAAGTTAAAACTCTACTATGCAAAGCGAAAGCCATTTATCAACAACACCCAGAAACGCCGCTGGCTTCGCTGGGCCCGAGGTCATCTAAGACGGACTGATGCAAAGTGGAAAAGTGTTCTGTGGTCTGACCAGTCCACATTTCAAATTGTTTTTGGAAACTGTGGACGTTGTGTCCGCCAGACCAAAAGGAAAAGAACCATCCGGATTGATATAGGCCAGGGGTAGGGAGCCTATGGCTCTAGAGCCGGATGTGGCTCTTTTGATGACTGCATCTGGCTCTCAGGTAAAACTTTGCTGACATTGCTTAACAAGATAAGTACTGAATAATTCCGCTGGTAATCACAGTGTTAAAAATAATGTTCAGAATATAAAACATTCTCGTGCATTTCAATCCATCCATCCGTTTTCTATCGCACCTGTTCAACAAGTATTTTATTAATTATTGGTTTGCTTAAAAATAACAATGTTATTAAAAGACGCAAGACTTAATATACTCTAAAAACGTTGGTCTTACTTATAAATGTACGTATTTAGTTGTATTCAGTGTTAAAAAAAACAAATTATATGGCTCTCACGGAAATACATTTTAAGATATTTGGCTTTCATGGCTACAATCGGGCGGAAGGCGGGGTACACCCTGAGATAGGCGCCAGCGCCCCCCGCGACCCCGAAAGGGAATAAGCGGTAGAAAAGGGATGGATGGAGGGATGGCTTTCATGGCTCTCTCAGCCAAAAAGGTTCCCGACCCCTGATATAGGCGCAAAGTTCAAAAGCCAGCATCTGTGATGTTATTAGGGTTTATTAGTGCCCAAGGCATGGGTAACGTACACATCTGTGAAGGCACCATTAATGCTAAAAGGTACATACAGGTTTTGGAAACAACATATGTTGTCATCCAAGCAACGTTATCATGGACGCCCCTGCTTATTTCAGCAAGACAATGTTAAGCCATATTTTGCACGTTACAACAGCGTGGCTTCGTACTAAAAGAGTGCGGGTACTCGACTGGCCTGCCTGTCTCTCATTGAAAATGTGTGGCGCATTATGAACAACTTAAGCTGTACATCAAGCAAGAATGGGAAAGAACTCCACCTGAAAAGTTTCCAAAAGTGGTCTCCTCAGTTCTCAAGTGTTGTTAAAAGGAAAGGCCATGTAACACAGTGGTAAAAATGCCCCTGTGCCAACTTTTTTGCAATGTGTCGCTGCCATTAAATTCTTTTTTCTAAGAAAAAAATTAAGTTTCTCAGTTCGAACATTAAATATCTTGTCCTTGCAGTCTATTTGTCAGGCTTGGACTTGGATTGTGTGTGCTCCTTCGACGCAGAGGGATTACAGGACGAGCCAGGCGAGAATTCGGGTACATAGTTTTAATTATTTATACTCAAAATACAATAATAAAGGCAAAACAAAATGGCGGATAATCTAGACTAAAACTTAGAAACGAAAACAGCACAATGGCAATACTATCTACAAACAAACAAAAGAAACCATCAAAGGCATAAATACAAAACAAAAAACTTACGGTGACAAAAAACGGGAGGCATAAACAGCAAGGTGCGTGGCAGGGGAGCAATGAGCAGCAAAGGTCGTAGATTACAATGAAAGTGAACGTTCCCAGACTGATGGACCGAAAGAAATTGACTTAAATAGTGGCTGTGATAATTAGGAACAGGTGCGGGACTGAGGGCATGGGCGTGACTAGGAGGGCAAGGTGTAAAGCAATGAGTTGGCATGGTAACAAAACAAACCAGGAAGTGAAAATAACGGATCAAGAGTCCAGAAAACAAAACAAAACGTGATCAAACATAAAACCAGATTTACAGACGTGACACTATTCAACCTAATATAAGTTGAAAAGGATTTGCAAATCATTGTATTCTGGTTTTATTTACCATTTACACAGTGTGCCAACTTCACTGGTTTGGGGTTTTGTATTTTGGCCAAGGATTTACACACAAACAAATAAACCAACAGATGGACATATAAAGCCAATCTTGCAAAATATAAAATGTTTTTGTGTTTACAAGAGACAATAAAACTAGAATTCATTGGTCCGATGACGAATGCTTTTACCTTTTTAAAATCAAAACATTATCTTTCACCTCATTTGCCTCGAATCACAACGAGTAGATCAAGTAAGACTCCGTGTTGCAAACTCTTCAGGAAAGAACTACAGTCGCCCCCATTTATCGCTTGTGGAGGGGAAACGTGGCCGGAGCTGTCTGCAGGAGCAAAGGTCACCGCCTCTGTCCATGGGGCTGAGGACAGAGGCGTGGCAGTGCTGGCGGCGAGACACAGCTGGCAGGTGATTAGATTTCACAGGTGGTACGTGCTAATGTCATCACTTGTTGTCTTCAACAGTAAGCGGCCGGGAGCAGGAGGAGAGAGAGGATACGGACGTGACTGATAAGTCACGTTTTGCGGGAGAAAGATTGTGATAAAAACCTACGTATATTAAGACTTTGTTAAAACCTGCACGCTTGGTTCCTGACTGTGGGACTGCGAGGAAGCAACTTCCACATCTGTGTTGGCCTGAATCAATTCATTATAGACCCTATATTTTCATAGCAGGAGCATAAAAAAACTTGTTTACGATCTTTTAAGTATGTTTTTTTTTACATTATGAGAGCTCTCTCGACATGAAATAACATCCACAGTATAGTCACACACTTGTTTGACCCCAGTATAATAGACAAATAAAACTACTGATTTTAGCAGCTGTGATGTAATCTCGTGTCCCATACTATTTTATTATTTATATTAACATAAAAATAAATAAAAAAACATGCGCTAGAGTGAACCTGCAATTTGATATGATACTGTTTTTTGAAAAAAAAAAAAAAAAAAAAAACGCATTTAAAAGTGCGTCTATCACATTCTAAATCATAAATAAAGGCTAACAAAAGTCAGCTAACAATGAAAGTAATGAGATTTGCTCTATTCCAGTGCACTGCAAAAACTAAACTCTGGGATTAAATATCTCAAATAAGGGAGATATTTGCTTATTTTCTGTCTGATAAGATCATTCTTCTCGCTAAGCAGATTTTATGTTAGAGTGTTTTACTTGTTTTAAGTGGTGTGTTCCTAAATGATCCCAGTAAGATAGAACAGCATGTAGCTGAAATTTTATGACTTATATTGAGTAGAACATGTTTGAAATTAGAATATCAGCTGATGCAAAGCTGTGTCATTAACACTCACAATTACAAACCCTGTTTCCATGTGAGTTGGGAAATTGTGTTAGATGTAAATATAAACGGAATACAATGATTTGCAAATCCTTTTCAACCCAAATTCATTTGAATGCACTAAAAAGACAAGATATTTGATGGTCAAACTCATAAACTTTGTTTTTGTTTTGCAAATATTAATTAACTTAGAATTTCATGGCTGCAACACGTGCCAAAGTAGTTGGGAAAGGGCATGTTCACCACTGTGTTACATCATCTTTTCTTTTAACAACACTCAATAAACGTTTGGGAACTGAGGAAACTAATTGTTGAAGCTTTGAAAGTGGAATTATTTCCCATTCTTCTTTTATGTAGCGCTTCAGTCGGGGTCTCCGCTGTCGTATTTTAAGCTTCATAATGCGCCACACATTTTCGATGGGAGACAGGTCTGGACTGCAGGCGGGCCAAGAAAGTACTCGCAATCTTTTTTTATGAAGCCACGCTGTTGTAACACTTGCTGAATGTGGCTTGGCATCGTCTTGCTGAAATAAGCAGGGGCGTCCATGAAAAAGACGGCGCTTAGATGGCAGCATATGTTGTTCCAAAACCTGTATGGACCTTTCAGCATTAATGGTGCCTTCAGAGATGTGTAAGTTACCCATGCCTTGGGCACTAATGCACCCCCATACCATCACAGATGCTGGCTTTTGAACTTTGCGTCGATAACAGTCTGGATGGTTCGCTTCCCCTTCGGATGATATGAGGTCAAATATTTCCAAAAACAATTTGAAATGTGGACTCTTCAGACCACAGAACACTTTTCAACTTTGCATCAGTCCATCTGAGATGATCTCGGCCCCAGAGAAGCCGGTGGTGTTTCTGGATGTTGTTGATAAATGGCTTTTGCTTTGCAAAGTAGAACTTTAACTTGCACTTACAGATGTAGCAACAAACTGTATTTAGTGACAGTGGTTTTCTGAAGTGTTCCTTAGCCCATGTGGTGATATCCTTTAGAGGTTGATGTCGGTTTTTGATACAGTGCCGTCTGAGGGATCGAAGGACATGGTAATTCAATGTTAGTTTCTGGCCATGCTGCTTACGTGGAGTGATTTCTCAAGATTCTCTGAACTTTTCGATGATATTATGGACCGTAGATGTTGAAATCCCTAAATTTCTCGCAATTGCACTTTGAGAAACGTTGTTCTTAAACTGTTTGACTATATGCTCACACAGTTGTGGACAAAGGGGTCTACCTCGCCCCATCCTTTCTTGTGAAAGACTGAGCATGTTTTGGGAAGCTCGTTTTATACCCAATCCTGGCACCCACCTGTTCCCAATTAGCCTGCACACCTGTGGGATGTTCCAAATAAGTGTTTGATAAACATTCCTCAACTTTATCAGTATTTATTGCCACCTTTCCCAACTTCTTTGTCACGTGTTGCTGGCATCAAATTCTAAAGTCAATGATTATTTGAAAAAAAATATGATTTTTATCAGTTTGAACATCAAATATGTTGTCTTTGTAGCATATTCAACTGAATATGGGTTGAAAAGGATTTGCAAATCATTGTATTCCGTTTATATTTACATCCAACACAATTTCCCCAACTTATATGGAAACAGGGTGTGTAGTAGAATTGCAGGTTTTTGCCATTCTTCCACTCCAAGATGTTGCTCTGTAGTCACAGCGGCATTCGGATAAAAAAAATGGTGCAGGTATTTTTCAAAGGTAGTATAGTACCGATTTTAACTAATTAGTATTGCGTTTCTTCATTAGGACCAGTATATTGTACAACCCTAACAGGAATACAGTAGACCACAGGATCCGATTTGATTCTGTGGGTCAACTCCCCTGATTCGATTAAAGGGTAGAAGTACATATCATCTTTCTCTAATCAGCTTCCAGAAAGAACCATTGACTGTTTGACAGCTATTATTCATGAGGGTTCTCATATTACCACTTACAAGTGGCAGCGCTGGTTTTCTGAAAAAGATTACGGTATCTTTTATACCCGTTTGGTCGGCTTAATTCAGTTCAATTATATCACAGACGGTGCAAAAAAAAAATCAACTGAGTAAATAATTAACCGTCAAATGATTAATGAGAATTAATTACAGGTTTTGAATTAATTAATCATGATTAATTATAATTTCTAATGCTGTCTGTTAGAATGACGTTTTCACTGTAGTGTGTTTTAAATAGAAAGATAAATGACAGGTTACAATTATATGTATATATCAATATATGTACAGGACAAGCGGTAAATTATTCTGGGTATTTGTTGTGTTGCGTTTATGTTGTGTTACTGTGAGGATGTTCTCCAGAAATGTGTTGGTCATTTTTGTTTGGTGTGGCTTCACAGCGTGGCGCATATTAATATATTAAAGGGTTAAAGTTGTTTATATCAGAACCATCAGTGTACTCTGTGTCACCCAGTATGCCTTTCAATCTTGTACGTGTATCAACATGTTGCCGGACTGGCAAGCATTCAAAAACCCTCAAAAACACTTCATCTACATTATGTAAACTGTGAAATAACTAAACTGTTGCGACTAGAGATGTCCGATATTATCGGCCGATAAATTCTTCAAAATGTAATATCGGAAATTAGCGGTTTCAAAAAGTAAAATGTATGACTTTTTAAAACGGCGCTATACGGCCCAATCACATAATACCTACGGCTTTTCACACACACACAAGTGTGTGTGTGAAAAGCCATACAGGTCACACTGAGGGTGGCCGTATAAACAACTCTAACACTGTTTCAAATATGCGCCACACTGTGAACCCACACCAAACAAAAATGACAAACACATTTCGGTAGAACATGCGCACCGTAACACAACATAAACATAAAAAATACACAGAACCCCTTGCAGCACTAACTCTTCCGGGACGCTACAATATACACCGGCCCGATCCCAACCCCGCCCACCTCAACCTCAGGAAGAGCATGTCCCAAATTCCAAGCTGCTGTTTTGAGGCATGTTAAAAAAAATAAATAATGCACTTTGTGACTTCAATAAGAGATATGGCAGTGCCATGTTGGCATTTTTTTTCCATAACTTGAGGTGATTTATTTTGGAAAACCTTGTTACATTGTTTAATGCATCCAGCAGGGCATCACGACAAAATTAGGCACAATAATGTGTTGATTCGACGACTGTATATATCGGTATCGGTTGATATCGGAATGGGTAATTAAGGGTTGGAAAATATCGGAATACCACCCGGAGGATCCGCGGACAGCGCGCTCGGACACGCCTGCACTCTATTACCAATCTGCTCACCTGGGCGAGCTAAATAAAGGACCAGTCGACCCAAGGATTGGCGCAGGAACTTAGTTCTCAAATCGGATACCATAAGGCTTACTCTCTCTCTCTCTGCGTTTTTCCCTGGTGTCTGACATCCTTGTTTGTTCTCCCGTGTTTCGGCAGTGTTTTTCCTTCCGTTGCCCTGGATTTGGACTGCCTCCTTCGTTTCCCGACTCCTCGCTCGCCCCCGGACTCTGACGTCTCTCTCTGCCCCACGGACTCCTTTTGCCTTGCCCTCTTTGGTTTTTGTCTTCTTCCTAATTCAAACATTTACGGTAACACTTCACAGCTGAAATACTTCACATAGTCTTACACCATATACACTAGAGATGCGCGGTTTGCGGTCTCATCCGCGGAGTCCGCGGATAAACCGCGGGTCGGGCGGGTGACATGATGAAAAAATTGATTTTAATTAGATTCGGGCGGGTGGCTGTTGAACCATCCGGAAATATTTGATATACATGGTTCTGGAATCGGTATCCTTTGCCATTCAAGGAGCCAATTAGGACCCGTGTCACGAAGCGAAGAAGACAACAGGAGACGCAAACGTTCTCTAGAATGACTGCCAGCAGTCACCCATTTAATAAGTATTAGGGCGTGCTATGAAGCCATTGACTCTGTCGCATTCTACAACATGTACCATCTGCTTGTCAGTCCAGAAACATGTTGTGTGTGGCTTCCGCAGACACACACACACGTGACTGGAAGGCATACTGGGTGACACAGAGTACACTGATGGTTGTGATATAAAAAAATGTTAGACTCTTGCTAATATGCGCCACACTGTGAAGCCACACTAAACAAGAATGACAAACATTTCTGGGGAACATCCTCTCAGTAACACAACATAAACGCAACACAACAAATACCCAGGATCCTTTGTATCCATGACTATTCCTGACTATAATAGAAGCATTTAAGTCTCACCTTAAAACTCATTTGTGTACTCTAGCCTTTCAATAGACTCCCTTTTTAGACCAGTTGATCCGCCGTTTCTTTTCTTTTTCTCCTGGTCCGATCCGGTGGCCATGTACTGCTTGCCTGTGTACCGGCTGGTGACATTTCTGCGCTGCTGATCCACCTCCGCTTGGGATGGTTTCCTGCTGGCTCCGCTGTGGACGGGACTCTCGCTGCTGTGTTGAATCCGCTTTGGACTGGACTCTCGCGACTGTGTTGGATCCATTATGGATTGAACTTTCACAGTATCATTTTAGACCCGCTCGACATCCATTGCTTTCGTCCTCTCCAAGGTTCTAACAGTCACCATTGTCACCGACGTCCCACTGGGTGTGAGTTTTCCTTGCCCTTACGCGGGCCTACTGAGGATGTCTTAGTGGTTTGTGCAGCCCTTTGAGATACTAGTGATTTAGGGCTATATAAGTAAACATTGATTGATTGATTGATATTATACACCCCACTAGCACCCCGCCCCCCCAGAATTGGGGGCACGGGGGTGTAAAATATAGTCAGGAATAGTCATGGATGCAAATGATTCTGGGTATTTGTTGTGTTGCGTTTATGTTGTGTTACTGTGAGGATGTTCTCCAGAAATGTGTTGGTCATTTCTGTTTGGTGTGGCTTCACAGCGTGGCGCATATTAATATATTAAAGTGTTAAAGTTAAATTAAATTAAATTAAATATCTGCTCTTCTGTACTAAATTCCTGATTTGTCTGTTTTATTTTATTTCCTTTTTTTTTTTTAATAATGTCGAACTCTGTCACCCAGTATGCCTTTCAATCTTGTACGTGTACCAACATGTTGCCGGACTGGCAAGCAGTTTGTACATGTTGTAGAAGGCGTTAAAGTCATAGGCACGCCCTCATCCTTGTAGTCTGGAAGACCGCCAGCAGATATTTATGAGTATGTTTGCAGCTCCTATTGTCTTATTTACTTCGAGACAAGGGTCAAAACGGCTCTTTGAGAGGTGAAGGTTGCCGATCCCTGAAAAATGTAAATTAAATATTTCCGAATGGCTTCACAGCACGCACTTATTTTCGTTATCGGGATGAGTACCAGCAAATGTTAGCGAGAATGGTTGTGGCTCCCATTGTCTTCGTTACTCTGTGAAACGGTTCAAAAAAGCTCTGAGCAGTAAAGATTCCCGAACCCTAATATAAAACAACGGGCGGGCGGTTGCGGTTTTGATACAATGTTGGTTCGAGTGGATGGCGGGTGGATGACGACTTAAGTGATGCGGTTGCGGATGAGTGTGCAGCTTTCAGTGGAAAAAGTTTGGACACCCTTGCCGGAGGATAAAGATGACTGGCACTGTTTTATAAAAGCTGTGCTCAGCTCGTGCCAAAGTTGTAAATGCCTTCATGAGTAGCCGGTGAAAAGTCACACCCTAATTAATTAGCCCGATAACATCGAAAGCTCTCTTTCTGCCGTGTTTCAGATCATGTCCCGCAGCTTCCAAAGGGGTCGTGCGAGCGGGTCCCCGTGAACGACTGCCTCACATTACCGGCGACGCCGGCACTGCCATAAACCTGCAGCTGTATTTATCATAGTTATGATTTGGAGACAGGGTCAGACCACATCCCCCCACCGGCCTGAAACGCACGCCTCATGAAGACTGCCTTGCCGCCAGCAGGCATCCTGTTATGGCACCTGTAATTGGCTGATTAGTGGCGAGGAGAAGGCGATGCTGTCTTGTGAATAGATGACCAATAAGGCACAAGTGTGTTCCCCTGGGCAGGAAAGTACCTATTAGGGCTCCTTTTTCCAAAGCTCCATTGTCATCGCTACACACATTCAACCTTTTCACACTATTGCTTTTTCTTTTTCTGTCCAAACGCGTCTCCCTCTGCCACAGTCTAGTAAAGCATCACTTTTAAATTGCCTGTTGTTTAAAGATAGTACATCCTGGCCTAGATTCCTCCGCTGTGAAATGCATACCTGCCAACCATTTTGTTTTCCCCGGGAAACTTAACATGTTTTCCCTTCTTTCCCGACAAAAAAAGTTAATTTCTAATACTCCCGGATAGTGTTGCCACTAGAGATGTCCGATATGGTCTTTTTTTTGCCAATATCCGATATTCCGACATTGTCCAACTCTTAATTACCGATTCCGATATCAACCGATACCAATATACAAACCCCGTTTCCATATGAGTTGGGAAATTGTGTCAGATTTGCAAATCATTTTCAACCCATATTCAGTTGCATGCACTACAAAGACAACATATTTGATGTTCAAACTCATAAACATTTTTCTTTTTTTACAAATAATCATAAACTTTAGAATTTGATGCCAGCAACACGTGACAAAGAAGTTGGGAAAGGTGGCAATAAATACTGATAAAGTTGAGGAATGCTCATCAAACACTTATTTGGAACATCCCACAGGTGTGCAGGCTAATTGGGAACAGGTGGGTGCCATGATTGGGTATAAAAACAGCTTCCCCAAAAATGCTCAGTCTTTCACAAGAAAGGATGGGGCGAGGTACACCCCTTTGTCCACAACTGCGTGAGCAAATAGTCAAACAGTTTAAGAACAACGTTTCTTAAAGTGCAATTTCCAAAAATTTAGGGATTTCCACATCTACGGTCCATAATATCATCAAAAAGTTCAGAGAATCTGCAGAAATCACTCCACGTAAGCGGCATGGCCGGAAACCAACATTGAATGACCGTGACCTTCGATCCCTCAGACGGCACTGTATCAAAAACCGACATCAATCTCTAAAGGATATCACCACATGGGCTCAGGAACACTTCAGAAAACCACTGTCACTAAATACATTTCGTCGCTACATCTGTATGTGCAAGTTAAAACTCTACTATGCAAAGCAAAAGTCATTTATCAACAACATCCAGAAACGCTGCCAGCTTCTTTAGGCCCGAGATCATCTAAAATGGACTGATGCAAAGTGGAAAAGTGTTCTGTGGCCTGTAGAGTCCACATTTTAAATTGTGTTTAGAAATATTCGACATCGTGTCATCCGGACCAAAGGGGAAGCGAACCATCCAGACTGTTATCGACGCAAAGTTCAAAAGCCAGCATCTGTGATGGTAAGAGGGTGTTTTAGTGCCCAAGGCATGGGTAACTTACACATCTGTGAAGGCACCATTAATGCTGAAAGTTACATACAGGTTTTGGAACAACATAAGCTGCCATCTGAGCGCCGTCTTTTTCATGGACGCTCCTGCTTATTTCAGCAAGACAATGCCAAGCCACATTCAGCACATATTACAACAGCGTGGCTTTGTAAAAAAAAAGACTTGGGGCGGCATAGCTCAGTTGGTAGAGCGGCCGTGCCAGCAACTTGAGGGTTGCAGGTCCGATTCCCGCTTCCGCCATCCTAGTCACTGCTGTTGTGTCCTTGGGCAAGACACTTTACCCACCTGCTCCCAGTGCCACCCACACTGGTTTAAATGTAACTTAGATATTGGGTTTCACTATGTAAAGCGCTTTGAGTCACTAGAGAAAAGCGCTATATAAATATAATTCACTTCACTGGTCTTCCCTTGTTTAAATAAATTCATTTATTTTTTTACTTTGCTTCTTATAACTTTCAGAAAGACAATTTTGGAGAAAAAATACAACCTTAAAAATGACTATAGGATTTTGTTACCTTTTAAATTCCTTCCTCTTCTTTCCTGACAATTTAAATCAATTTTCAAGTACATTAATTGTGTTTATTGTAAAGAATAAGAAATCAATTTTAATTTAATTCTTCATTTTAGCTTCTGTTTTTTCGACGAAGAATATTTGTGAAATATTTCGTCAAACTTACTGTGATTAAAATTCCACAAAAATATTCTGGCAAATCGAGAAAATCTGTAAAATCAAATTTAAATTTTATTTCAAAGTCTTTTGAATTTCTTTCTGTTGTGGAAAATCTAGAAGAAATAATGATTTGTCCGTGTTAGAAATATAGCTTGGTCCAATTTGTTATATATTCTAACAAAGTGCAGATTGGATTTTAACCTATTTAAAACATGTCATCAAAAATATATATTTATTGTGAGAAACCATTAAGATTATCAGTGTTTCCAAAAACATAAATATAATTATATATTAATAAAAACATAGATTTAAAGGTAAATCGAGCAAATTGGCTATTTCTGGCAATGTATTTAAGTGTGTATCAAACTGGTAGCCCTTGATATTAATCAGTACCCAAGAAGTAGCTCTTGGTTTCAAAAAGGTTGATGACCCCTGCCCTAGATAGACATATTTCAAAGAAAGCCCCAGAAATGGCACATACCTTTTAAAATAAAATTTCTAATTGAATTCGAGACTTTCCGCAGTGGGTATCGCACCTCAGCATTTGTTTGTTTTCAGCACATTACACAATCAGCACTTGGCAAGCAAGGCTTTGCTTTCTTTGGCACAGTCGCTAAAAGATTAAAGAAAAGTTCATTGTATTTTAATCATTGTTATATACGTCGCCGGCATTCTTCCCATTACCATTTAGAATGCAGTGCAAAGCCAGGGAGTATGGAGGGTGAATTATTTATCTTCATGTCAAAATTATCCATGCAGCTTTTAGGCAGGGCTAGGAGCTGATTTTGCTTAATAAATGGCTGATTAATGAATACAGCAATGGACGAAGATAGGACCATAGAGACTTAAGGAAGAAAACACACTGCTGCAACTGTCTAGTGTTCTTTATACATAAACCCCATTAGGGTTTAAAAATGAACTGGTTAATGTTACATTATGCATTAAACTTATGCAAAGTCAACTGTTCTTGTGTATTTGGGATCCATAAGTCCCAAAAACTTGAAATTAGACTATGGAGGTGTCTTGCATTCTTCAAAACTGTCTCCAAACGAGAAGTTGGGAATTCGAGACTTTAAAGAGGGATATTGTGCCTTATTTACGTGAGCTCCATATCTTCCTAAATAGTTTGGGGTATAGCCGAAGAGCCTTGTTATGTAGTCCAAAGGCAACTGGGATGAGAATCAGCACCTCCAAGTCCAAGTCCATGGTTCTCGCCTGGAAAAAGGGTGTAGTGCCATCTACGAGTCGGGGAAGAGACCTTGCCCCAAGTGGAGGAGTTCAAGTACCTCGGAGTCTTGTTCACGAGTAAGGGAAGAGTGGATCGCGAGATCGACAGGCGGGTCTTCAGTAATGCGGCCGCTGTATCGATCCGTTGTGGTGAAGAAAGAGCTGAACCGGAAGGCAAAGCTCTCAATTTACCGGTCGATCTATGTTCCCGTCCTCACCTATGGTCATGAGCTTCGGGTTATGACCGAAAAGACAAGATCACGGGTACAAGCGGCTGAAATTAGTTTCCTCCGCCTTGTGCCGGGTCTCTCCCTTAGAGATAGGGTGAGAAGCTCTGCCATCCGGGGGGAGCTCAAAGTAAAGCCGCTGCTCCTTCACATCAAGAGGAACACGATGAGGTGGTTCGGGCATCTGGTCAGGATGCCACCCGAACGCCTCCCAAGGGTGGTCTTTGGGGCACCTCCGAACGACAAGAGACCACGGGAAAGGCCCAGGACACTTTGAGAAGACCATGTCTCCAGGCTGGCCTGGGAACGCTTCGGGATCCCCCGGGAAGAACTGGACGAAGTGGCAGGGGAGAGAAAAATCTGGGGTTCCCTGCCCCGCGACCCGACCTCGGCTAAGACAATAAGTTCCTTATTTCTCTCTCTCTCTCATAGTAGGGCAGATTGACTCGTACATGCAGACGCGTACTAAAAGTCCTCAGATGTTGCAATTTCTAGTAAAAAGTAACGTTTGACTCTTATACTGTATCTGTTAGTAGACTCAATATGGAAGGGCTAAAAGCTACGAAACGTCTGATAGTGTGGGCTTGTGGTGTGTTCCATCTGTACCAGGGAGTCGGAATCTCCGAGTTCCTAGTCAGAATTTCAACTGGAACCCCCACCCCCTCGAGGTCGGGAGCGTTCTCACCACACCCGAGTTTGTTTCAAAGATGGCAGCTCTGGATGTAAACAATGACGCCCGCTTCTATTACATCCGTTATTAGCACTACTGATTAGTTTTTGCCGCAGAAAATCGTTATGTATTTTTAGACGTTTTTATATGTTGACATCACTGTAGTGTAAACTACATTTATTTCGCTGTAAGTCGCATTACAACAGAGTCCTTCTTCCTCTTAACCCACCGTGCTTGAAGGTTGTAGAAAGAGTCCATGTTCCGTACAAAAATAGCTTTCATGGATGTGACCATCTTAATTTCGGACCTCGTATCTAACTCAATATCAATCGATCAATCAATCAATGTTTATTTATATAGCCCTAAATCACAAGTGTCTTAAAGGGCTGCACAAGCCATAACAACATCCGCGGTACAGAGCCCACATAAGGGCAAGGAAAAACTCACCCCAGTGGGACGTCGGTGACAATGACTATGATACACCTTGGAGAGGACCGCATATGTGGGCAACACCCCACCCTCTAGGGGAGACTGAAAGCAATGGATGTCGAGCGGGTCGAACATGATTTTGTCAAAGTCCAGTCCATAGTGGATCCAATATAATAGCCAGAGTCCTGTCCATAGTGGAGCCAGCAGGGGACCATCCCGAGCGGAGACGGGTCAGCAGCGCAGAGATTTCCCCAACCGATGCACGAGCGAGCGGTCAATCCCGGGTTCCGACTCTGGACAGCCAGCACTTCATCCATGGCAACCGGACCTGTGTCTCCCCCGCCCCTCCTCCACAAGGGAAGAAAAGAAAAGAAACGGCAGATCAACTGGTCTAAAAAAGGGGGTCTATTTAAAAGCTAGAGTATACAAATGAGTTTTAAGATGGGACTTAAATGCTTCTACTAAGGGAGCATCTCGAACTGTTACCGGGAGGGCATTCCAGAGTACTGGAGCCTGAATAGAAAACGCTCTATAGCCCGCAGACTTTTTTTGGGGCTCTGGGAATCACTAAGAAGCCGGAGTTCTTTGCAGATTTCTTGCTGGGACATATGGTACAATACATTTGGTAAGATAGGCTGGAGCTAGACCTTGTAGTAGTTTCTACGTAAGTAGTAAAACCTTAAAGTCACATCTTAAGTGCAAAGGAATCCAGTGCAGGTGAGCCAGTATAGACCAAACTTTCTCGTTCTTGTCAAAAGTCCAGCAGCCGCATTTTGTACCAAATGTAATATTTTAATGCTAGACATAGGGAGACCCGAAAATAATACGTTACAGTAATCGAGACGCATGGATAATGATCGGCTATAAAACCTCTAGGTCTACAGCAGGGGCGCTCACACGTTTTCTGCAGGCGAGCTACCTTTCAATTGACCAAGTCGAGGAGATCTACCTCATTCCTATTTATAACTTATATTTATTTATTTATGAAAGAGACATTTTTGTTAACAAGTTAACGGTGTTTAATGATAATACAAGCATGTTTAACACACATAGATTCCTTTCTTTCATGAAGACAAGAATATAAGTTGGTGTATTATCTGATTCTGATGACTTGCATTGATTGGAATTAGACAGTGGTGCTGATAACGTCCGCATTTTCAAATGGAGGAAAAAAAAAAGTCCTCCTTTCTGTCCAATACCACATGAAAGTGGTTGGATTTGGCATCTCATTTGTCCAACTTGCATACTCCTTTTTAAACACTTTGTTATGAGAGTAGCATATGTGTGGCCCTTTAATGTCTGGCGGCAGGTGAGTGACGTCAGTGACTGTGCGGGTGGGCAAGCAAGTGAGAAAGCGGTCGCTGAGGGCGGGGGAGAAATACATAGGCATCAAACTCCGTAGCTTGCTAGCTTGTGCACGCTAGCTTTCTGAGACTCTTATTTTGTTAGCACAGGCAGGATGAAACAGGTCTTTTATGGTGAAGACAGGAACTGTGCAGTCGGTCTTTAGAGTTTTGACAGTAGGTACGGAGTCTCTAGAAATAAAATGTGTTTCTCTGCGTCCGCCCTCTTAGTGATTTTTTTCTTAAATTTGAGCTCTCAGCAGCCAGCGTCATCTCACAAGATCCTCGGGTGCCGAAAATGTCAAACAACTGACGAAAGTGAAGTCTTGGTATGATTGATGATTGCTCATTTTTATGTCTATTTTTTAATGCCTGGCTTGAGATCGACTGACACACCCTCCGAGATCGACCAGTCGATCGCGATCGACGTAATGCCCACCCCTGGTCTACAATATACATAAAAGGAGAAGAACCATATTTGATTCCAATTACAATTATGTAAATCTTTAGGTTAGAACATGTAATGGTTTGTTTATATCGATTTATTTTGTCAAAAGACGTACTGTAAACCAAATTCTATTTGAAGCCGTGCTTACCAGTTAAAGATAATGCCTACGATAATAATCCTGAATGTAAGGGCTGTGCGGCAATCTTCTTATCATAGGACGGATAATTAAGTATCTGCTTTGTTCCGCGTCGTTGTGCTTTTGTACGTGTGCATCCGAGGTGGCATCGACGAGGAATCTCTGAAGAAAACAATTAAAGGCTGTCTATGTACAGACAGTGTCTAGAGATTAATACGGAGGCAAACTGCATGACCTTATCACACTGGGTAACTGCATGTGTTGGAGGATAAGAAAACATCGCTTTACTGTTGTCCGGGGCAACCTCTTCCTTTCCATCACCCGAGATCTAGGAGAAGTCAATTATTCAATACGTGCGCCATGGTATATTCAGACCGGTGTCAATCCTTTGTGCATACAGCACAGGCGTGGTACTTAATGCTCACCAGCATATACAATTCTAATAAACTTCCTAAGATTCATGTCAGTTTAAATGATACTACAGGATGCATTCAAATATATTCGTCACAGTGTGTTGGTGAGGAACCCCAAGATGCAGAGATGGCGGCAGGCATTGTGCGGGAAAACATGATTTAATTTAACACTAAAACAAGAACAAACAAAAGGGTACAAATAAAAGGCGCGCACAAGGCGGAGAACAAACTTGGCTATGAACAAAAACTAGCACAAAGGCTAACTGTGGACTAAAAACAAAAACACTTACTGTGACACGAAGGAACTATGAGATGAGCAGAGTGAACAGAAGTAGACACAGTATTAATGACTTGCTTACCAGGACAAGAAAGTTTGATCATATTACGCCTATACTGGCTCACCTGCACTAGCTTCCTGTGCACTTAAGATGTGACTTTAAGGTTTTACTACTTACGTAGTCTAGCTTCTTCCTATCTTACCGATTGTATTGTACCATATGTCCCGGCAGGAAATCTGCGTTCAAAGGACTCCGGTTTATTAGTGATTCCTAGAGCCCAAAAAAAGTCTGCCGGCTATAGAGCGTTTTCCGTTCGGGCTCCAGTACTCTGGAATGCCCTCCCGGTAACAGTTCGAGATGCTACCTCAGTAGAAGCATTTAAGTCTCACCTTAAAACTCATCTGTATACTCTAGCCTTTAAATAGACCTCCTTTTTAGACCAGTTGATCTGCCGCTTCTTTTCTTTTTCTCCTCTGCCCCCCCTTCCCTTGTGGAGGGGATCCGGTCCGATGACCATGGATGAAGTACTGGCTGTCCAGAGTCGGGACCCAGGATGGACCGCTCGTCGGGACCCAGGATGGACCGCTCGCCTGTGTATCAATTGGGGACATCTCTACGCTGCTGATCCGACTCAGCTTGGGATGGTTTCCTGTGGACGGAACTCTCACTGCTGTCTTGGATCCGCTTTGAACTAAACTATCGCGGCTGTGTTGGATCCAGCATGGATTGAACTTTCACCCGCTCGACATCCATTGCTTTCGGTCCCCTAGAGGGGGGGGGGGGGGGGGGGGGGGGTTGCCCACATATGTGGTTCTCTCCAAGGTTTCTCATAGTCATCATTGTCACCGACGTCCCAATGGGTGTGAGTTCTCCTTGCCCACTGGGTGTGAGTTTTCCTTGCCCTTATGTGGGTTCTTCCGAGGATGTCGTAGTGGTTTGTGCAGCCCTTTGAGACATTTGTGATTTAGGGCTATGTAAATAAACATTGATTGATTGATTGGTTGGTTGACTTTGGCAGGTAGTGGTGACAAGCAGAAATGACAATAATCCAGCCCAGACTGGATGGGAAGACAGGTTCAAATAGCATCTGGCTGATTGACACCAGGTGTGGTCAGGTGCCAATCAGCCACAGCAGAGGGAACAGAGCACTCAGGGAGACAAACAGGAAACAGAACCAAAACAAGAGCGCTGACAGGAAATACTACACACAGAGAGGACAAACTAATACACAACCAAACTGTCAGGGGCAAGCTTAACAATATTCCCACAAATACAACATTCACAAGTAGCTGGTATACATACAAAAGATTACATTTGGTACAAAATGCGGCTGCTAGACTTTTAAGAACAAGAAAGTTTGATCATATTAGGCCTATACTGGCTCACCTGCACTGAATTCCTGTGCACTTAAGATGCAAGCGACTCTAAGGTTTTACTACTTACGTATAAAATACTATCCCCCATCCTGTCTTGCTGATTGTATCGTAGTGTCCTGGGCATGATGTTAAAGTGCATCTGGCAGTGGAGGCTCCTCTATGGGGTCTTGGGGCACGAGGAGGTTAACCCCATTACTACTGTTACCCCAGGTGGCCCTTGGCAAAGGCTTAGTACCGGACTGCCCCCCTAGCCAGGGAAACAGTGAGGACTTCAATGGCGGAGCAGGCTTAAGACGACGGATTTAGGAACTACCACAACGACTGCAGCAGAAAAGGGTCCCCAGTCGTCTTGGACTCCATGCCACTGGACCCTGACCCGATTCTGTCAAGGATCGTGTGCTGACTGTCTGTGCACCAGTCTCCCCACGTTAAACAAAGTCATCCATAGGCATTCTTCACAAAAATGGATACACCTCTACCAGGAGGATCGTCATTCTCGTTTCGAGTGACCGCCAATGAGGATGATTGTACCATATGTCCCGGCCAGAAATCTGCGTTCTAAGAACTCCAACAAAATCTGCGGGCTATAGAGCGTTTTTTATTCGGGATGCAGAACTATGGAATGCCCTCCCGATAACAGTTGGAGTTGCTATACCTCAGTAGAAGTATTTAAGTCCCATCTTAAAACTCATTTGTATACACTAGCCTTTAAATAAACCCCCCTAGTAGACCAGTTGATCTGCAGTCTCTTTTCTGCTCTGCCGCCCTCTCCCGCATGGAGAGGTTATTAGGTGATCACAGATGAAGCGCTAGCTGTTCAAAGTCAGGACCCGGGGTGGATCATTCATCCGTGCATCACTTGATGATGTCTCTGCACTGCTGACTTGTCTCCACTCAAGATGATCCCCTGCTGGCCCCACTATGGACTGGACTCTCGCACTATTAACTAAATCCACTCGACGTCCCCATATCTACGGTCCCCTCCAAGGTTTTTCTTGCCCAGATGTAGAATCTGAGCCGAGGATGTTGTTGTGGCTTGTGCAGCCCTTGGTTTAGGGATATATGAATAAACTTCGATTGATTGATTGATTGACCCTGCCCCAAGTGGAGGAGTTCAAAGAGAATTGGTGCGGCGTCTTCAGTAATGCGGACGCTGTATCGATCCGTTGTGGTGAAGAAGGAGCTGAGCCGGAAGGCAAAGCTCTCAAATTACCGGTCCATCTACGTTTCCATCCCCGCCTATGGTCATGAGCTTTGGGTTATGACCGAAAGGACAAGATCACGGGTACAAGCGGCCGAAATTAGTTTCCTCCGCCGGGTGGCGGGGCTCTCTCTTAGAGATAGCGTGAGAAGCTCAAGCCGCATTTTAGGCAAATAACGCCTTGAATAAATATACTTAAGAAAATGCATCAAATCCAGCCATGTGCACTAATGCATAGCTTGAATCTTCAGCAAATACATATATTGCACCTGGCAGTGTTTTCTTAAGAACTGTGCCCCTGGGACAGGCATGAACTTTAATGAAAGGCAGGTTATTTGACCCTGTGATCTAGTGGACGTGAACAGGACCTGAGAGAATGTAAGATACGCTCAGTCTGATGAACAAAAGCTCAGGTTGTGGCCTTTCAGCCTTCTGTAGAAGGTTGACTGAAGGTCATGTTCAGCTGGGAGAAAAAAGCAAAAAAGCATTTGTCTCAGACCTCTTTGTGTTGAACTGGTGAAAACTAAGCTGGCCTGTGATACAGTAACTTGTTGGGTTGAGTTTTTCGATACAAAATAAAAGAAACATCCTTCTTTTGTGATGGTTGCTTTTAGTTTGGACACCACAAACTAATTCCCTGCTGGGGTGTAAAAATTGTGGCCCTGAGGCAGCTAATGTTATAACGGTCCGTGGCATATTGTAAAAATACTATTGAAATAAACAAACACATAAAAAAAGTGGAATAAAAAAAGTTTACAGGCGCAAAGGTCACCGCCTCTGTCCGTGGCGCTGAGGACAGAGCACCGTCAGACGGGGGCGTGGCGGTGCTGACAGCGATACACAGCTGGCAGGTGATTAAGTTTCATGGGTGGTACGTGTCAATCTAATCATGTTATCTTTAACAGTAAGCAGCCGGGAGCAGGAGGGGAGAAAGGATACGAACGTGACCGAAAAGTCACGTTCTGCAGGAGAAAGAGTTGGACTCAAATATATGCACATTAAAAACTTTGTTAAAAGTGCACGCTCGGCTCTTGTGCCGTGTCTACAGTGGAGCTGCTAGGAGCCACAAAAAGCTGCAATGTTGACTAAAAAAACAAAGCTGTTTTTTTTTCTTTAAAACTGTCATTTTTCAAAACATAATATTGAATCAAAATCCATTTTTTTAATGGATTATTTGTTGTGTTTTGTCATTTAAATGCTGTCTGTTTTCTTCAGTTCATTAGTCCCCAGAGAGGCACACCTGCAACATATCGCTACCTAGGAGTATTTAAGCTCGTCACTGACAGCTGGGTCCTGCCGGTTATCGTCTCCTGCTCCTCCCACGTGCATGCGCCTGCTTCACTTCGTCAGTCCTGGTATGTTGTCTCTCCTTAGTCCTGTAATCCCTCACCTCACTGTGTTTGCTTCCTAGCCCGCCTGAGGTAAAGAAGATTTTGTGTTGGACTTTTTGCTCTGCTCATTGTGCTCTGGCCTTTTTCCCTGCCGACCACTGAGGAACCGGTTTTTGTTTGTTTATTCATGGTGTGCACTTCTGCCCCATCACCTTTTGTTACACTTTTTGGACTTATTAAATTTTTCCCTTATTGTAATTCTACCTTGCTTTCTGTCCCTACATCCTGGGGTCACCTCCTGGATCAGGTCTTAACATTATTGACCTATCCAGGGCTCCCATTATATCACATCAAATAATCCACTTTGAAAAATATGTCTTTTTGTGGAAGATTTTTCATATTTTGTGTGTTTGCCATAAAAAAACATAGTTTTCTTTGACAAAAAGGGCAAAAAACAAACAACACAAAAAACAACATAAAAAACAACAACTTAGAATGGATAGATCTTGAGTTGATGTAGACTCTAGAGATTTAAGCATACAATAAATAATGTATGTATGCCCTGGCACACCATTATCATCATTTCATGACCAAAGCAAAAAACTTTTTACATTTTTATACTGGAATAAATACACATACAACTTATTAAATACAAATATAGAAAAACTACTGGCAGTGGTCAAGTTTAGATCCATAAAGGAAAGAAGAAAGTGAATTAATTTTATAATTATATACATTTACATGTTTATAAAAACTTGTTTTGTTTTGTATTATTTTTTAAATGAATTAAGTAACGTTTATGACAACTGTAGTGGAACATTCCTGTCCTGGGGTTAAAACTGAATGCATTGGGAGGGACACGACATAAGAGGTCAAGTCACCCTGACCAAGTTGTGGGGTGACATTTGAACATTTGACAGTTTTATAAGTTGTTATACTAAAAAATCAGGCTATCATGGGGCATATAAATAAGAAAGGAAGACCAAGCCTGGTGTGCGCTCTTTCTTAATTCCTTTCACAGGGGTTCACCATCTTTCGTATCCGGAGACACTGTCTGTAATCATATCGATTCAATCCAACTTTGTACAATCTGATTATGAGTAAATAAATGATAAATGATAAATGGGTTGTACTTGTATAGCGCTTTTCTACCTTCAAGGAACTCAAAGCGCTTTGACACTACTTCCACATTTACCCATTCTCACACACATTCACACACTGATGGAGGGAGCTGCCATGCAAGGCGCTAACCAGCACCCATCAGGAGCAAGGGTGCTCAAGACACAACGGACATGACGAGTTTGGAATTGAACCAGGGACCCTCAAGTTGCGCAAATAAACTCCTTTAACAAATTTTCTATTGTTTTTCTTTAAGATTCAGACGTTTCTACTACATAAAATATGCATCACAAACGAGATGCCACTACACAACGTTTTTCCAAAACACAATATAGAATGTGAGGTAGAACAGGAAAATGCTGACATTTATCATTTGTTTTACAAAAAAAGTGGGACCCCAAAAATGTCCTGTGGACCCCATTTTTATGACTTTATTTAGAAAATTCCCAGCGCTAACACTTTATATATTTGTCTTACGTAATATCGTTTTGTTTTTTTTTCTGCTTATTTTCTTTTTTGATATTCCTCCAATCCTTTTATCACTTTTACTGTAATGAAAAGGATTGGCAACAAATCTAGCATCTATTTTTATTTTTTAAATTTATTGATTGATGCTTTTATCAGTAGATTGCACAGTACAGTACATATTCCGTACAATTGACCACTAAATGGTAACACCCGAAAAAGTTTTTCAACACGTTTAGCAATTCATGGTAACTTCATGGTCAATTCATGGTGTTATTGGCGGCTGTACTTATGTTTAGAAACTCTGTTTACGTTCTCTAATGCCATGTCTGTGACGAAAACAAATCTGCAAAAAAGCCTCACGTCACACTTGCTTCGCGCTGCTGGGAGATTTTCTCTCATTAAAAGCCGCCAAGCTTAAAATTGTGAAGATGGCTGTCACATTAACACCAGCCTCTTAATGTGTATCTTAGTGTGTCTGTGGAGAATAAACACGTTTTGTGCGTATGAGTGAAGCGCGGAGGCAGACGTGTGTGTTCGGGAGAAACACTTGTTAAAATTGGGCCCGTCGTTGGCATAAAATTGGTCATAAAAGTTAAAAAGAGCGTCGGACTTTGTTTTCTCCCGGACGCTACAATACATTATGTTATTTTATTTTGTTAAGTATGGTGGCTTATATGAAGCCTGTACATCAGGGGTGTCAAACTCAAATACAGAGTGGGCCAAAATTTTAAACTGAACAAAGCCGCGGGCCAAGGTTGAACAAATTAACCTTTTAATAGGGACCCAAACAAGTTTTGCATTGAATATTGAACAAACGAGACTTATATAACTTTATAGTGACATGCAAATTCAAGTTTCAAATAATACTAATAATTTAAAAATAGCAATGGCATATCAAATCTAATTTAAATAGAAATTGAATGCTTCTTTTCTATTTGCAGCCTTCTCAGGTAAATATCAAAATAATTTTTTCCCACAGGCTATTAATACATTTTTATATTGTAGCGTCCAGGAAGAGGTAGTACTGCAAGGGGTTTTGTGTATTTGTTCTGTTGTGTTTATGTTGTGTTACAGTGCGGATGTTCTCCCGAAATGTGCTTGTCATTCTCGTTTAGTGTTGGTTCACAGTGTGGCGCATATTTGTAACAGTCTTAAAGTTGTTCATACGGCCACCCTCAGTGTGACCTGTATGGCTGTTGACCAAGCTTGCATTGCATAAAGCGTGTGTGTGTGTAAAAGCCACATATATCATGTGACTAGGCCGGCATGCTGTTTCTACGTAGGAAAAGCGGACGTGACGAAAGGTTTTAGAGGACGCTTGAGGCAGTGTCTTTAAGGCACGCCCCCAATATTGTTGTCCAGGTGGGAATCGGGAGACATTTGGGAGAATGTTTGCCCCCTGTGATTTTCATGTGGGGCACTGAAATTTGGGAGAAACCATTAATGTAGTTAAACCGAATTTATGTATATATGTATATTTTATTTTGAAGCCGGAAAAGTGTGTGATTGGTTTGAGAAAGTTTTGACATGTTTTGCAATTAAAAAAAGTCCCCTTTTGACATTCTTCCGACCTTCTTTCATTTCTGTTGAGCTTTTATGTCCTCTTACTTACTAGAGCACTCACAGTAACAATATAAATCTTATGTTACTGCTGCACCATAACCCTAATCTGAACACGGAAGTGAAGCACCACTTACCTCTAGAACGACGAGAGCAGCAGGCGTTTACTGCAAGGATGTTGCCTTTTCTCACGGCAAAAAATAGCCCTATCTTGTGTTACTTTGTGTTTTACCCACGTGCACACATCAACTACAACTGTAGACCAAGAACCATGTGAAAATAACTACTCAAAATAATCAAGTTACTCACAAGTTACTCAATATTTAAGTAGTTTTTTGTGGGATACTTACTCTTATTCAAGTTATGTTGAAGACTACTTTTTATTTTTACTTGAGTCATATTAGGGTTGTACGGTATACCGGTATTAGTGTAGTACCACGATACTAATGAATCATATTCGGTACTATACCGCCTCTGAAAAGTACCGATCCTTACAAAATAAAGTAAGTTTCTTACCATCCCTGCAGGACGAGGAATAGCTAAACATGTTTCACTACACACCTAAGCTCACCGGCGTCAAAATGTAAACAAACGCCATTGGTGGATCCACACCAAACATCCACTGTAATGATACCAAGTCCAGGAGCGTATCTGGTCGATCCGTAATACAATTTTTCAATTCAACTTGTTACTTCTTCAACATTTTTCGATCGATTTGGAAAATTTCAACACCAACCATTTCAACTCATTCAGACCATTCAAAGTTTTGTACCATTTTCAAAGAAATTCCCGCTTTTCCCAGTTCCCAAATGTTTTGGAAATTCCCATTGAAATTATTGGGACATTCTTCAAACTTCCACAATTCCCACATTCTTCAACCCATTCAAACCATCCCACATTTGACACATTCCACCAGTCTGGAAATTCAAACTACCCTTTTTTCCAAGTTCAAAGAAATTCCCGGTTTTCCAGAAATTCAGTACTACAATTTCTCAATTTGACATGTTACAACATTTCTCGACCGATTTGGATAATTTCAACACCAACCATTTCAACTCATTCAGACCATTCAAAGTTTTGTATCATTTCGACCCCCCAAAAAATCCCGCTTTTCCCGAAATCTCCAAATGTTTTGGAAATTCCCATCGAAATGAATGGGACATTCTTCAAACTTCCACAATTCCCACGTTCTTCAACCCATTCAAACCATCCCACCTTTGACACATTCCACCAGTCTGGAAATGTAAAATACCTTTTTTTCCAAGTTCAAAGAAATTCCCGTTTTTCCCAGTTCCCAAATGTTTTGGAAATTCCCATCAAAATTAATGGGACAGTCTTCAAACTTCCACAATTCCCACATCCTTCAACCCATTCCAAACCATTCCACCATTCTGGAAATTCAAACCACCCCTTTTCCAAGTGAAAATAGAAAAATTCCCAGTTTTCCGGAAATTCCAGGAATTCCGTAATACAATTTCTCAATTCAACAAGTTACTACTTCAACATTAGTAGTATGTAATCCGTACTACCCCAAAACAGAGAGCAAGGAATTTCTTTGGTCTTCTGTGTGATTTCACATTTACTTTGCTCACCCAGGCTTCCTTATTGCTGCCTCACCCCTGTTTCCAATTGCTGCTGTTGGCTCTCTGCTCCCCACTGTGCCGTCAGAATACTGCTCATCGGGACAGACAGAGCAATTCCAGGCTGACTTGTGTGAAAATAGGGACTTTAACTGGAGTAGGTTGGAGAAAATGGCTTCTTCTGTCCTTTTGTATTTGGTATGGCTGAGTCATTGGTGCAACCAATGACTTTAATTCACATCCAAAGACCTTGTTGTGTCTTGCGAGGAGCCCCACTGCTTGTTATCAATATGCAACAGTCAATAAATGCCTTGGGATTCACAAACATCGATAACCAATACACACTGAGTGTCTGTCACAAAGATAAAGAAAATTCTTCCAAGTAAAGATCTGTTTTTTTTTTTTTTAAAGCAATTGCAATTATGCCCCTATCTTTCAATGCCCCTCCAGGAGTAATCATTCTCCCGAACTTCACCCTAACAACGATATAAAGGGGGCCTTTGGCATCCTCTACATCAGGGGTCGGGAACCTTTTTGGTTGAGCGAGCCAAGAAGCCAAATATTTAAAAATGTATTTCCGTGTCCCTCGGGAAGTCCTGTGGGCAGTGCTCAGAGAGTATGGGGTATCGGACTGTGTTATTGTGGCGGTCCGCTCCCTGTACGATCAGTGCCAGAGCTTAGTCCGCATTGCCGGCAGTAAGTCTAACACATTTCCAGTGAGGGTTGGACTCCGCCAAGGCTGTCCTTTGTCACCGAGTCTGTTCATAACTTTTATGGACAGAATTTCTAGGCGCAGTCAAGGCGTTGAGGGGTTCCGGTTTGGTGACCGCAGGATTAGGTCTCTGCTTTTTGCAGATGATGTGGTCCTGATGGCTTCATCTGACTGGGATCTTCAGCTCTCACTGGATCGGTTCGCAGCCGAGTGTGAAGCGACCGGAATGAGAATCAGCACCTCCAAGTCCGAGTCCATGGTTCTCGCCCGGAAAAGGGTGGAATGCCATCTCCTGGTTAGGGAGGAGACCCTGCCCCAAGTGGAGGAGTTCAAGTACCTAGGAGTCTTGTTCACGAGTGGGGGAAGAGTGGATCGTGAGATCGACAGGCGGATCGGTGCGGCGTCTACAGTAATGCGGACGTTGTACCGATCCGTTGTGGTGAAGAAGGAGCTGAGCCGGAAGGCAAAGCTCTCAATTTACCGGTCGATCTACGTTCCCATGCTCACCTATGGTCATGAGCTTTGGGTCATGACCGAAAGGATAAGATCACGGGTACAAGCGGCCGAAATGAGTTTCCTCCGCCGTGTGGCGGGGCTCCCCCTTAGAGATAGGGTGAGAAGCTCTGCCATCCGTGAGGATCTCAAAGTAAAGCCGCTGCTCCTTCACATTGAGAGGAGCCAGATGAGGTGGTTCGGGCATCTGGTCAGGATGCCACCCGAACGCCTCCCTAGGGAGGTGTTTAGGGCACGTCCAACCCGTAGGAGGCCACAGGGAAGACCCAGGACACGTTGGGAAGACTATGTCTCCCGGCTGGCCTGGGAACGCCTTGGGATCCCCAGGGAAGAGCTGGACGAAGTGGCTGGGGAGAGGAAAGTCTGGGTTTCCCTGCTTAGGCTGTTGCCCCCGCGACCCGACCTCGGATAAGCGGAAGAAGATGGATGGATGGATGGATGGTATTTCCGTAAGAGCCGTTAATAATAATATTTGTTTTACACTGAACACAACTAATCACGTGCATTTTTAAGTAAAACCAACATTTCTATGGTATAACAAGTCTGTTATTCTCTGTAATAACCATGTTATTCTGGAGCTAACTGATGAGGGGGTGTGGCCTGCGGGCCTGCAGCGAAGCGGGGTGTGCCAGGACCGGCCTCGAAATCAGCGACAGGTGCGTAGTCGGCCCACTTGGGCCTTGTCATCTAATCACCTGTTATAAGCAGCAGCCATGAGGAGAGACGAGTTTGGGGCTGGAGCCAGAGTGCGAGCGAGAACGAAAGAGAAAAAGACAATTGCTGGAAAGCAACTGAGAGACTTATTGAAAAATAAAACAATACTGTAACCCTGAAACAGGCTCTCATGTCGGTGCTTGGTGGTCTGAAGAACCCCCAGGAGGGCTAGCCCCACACTAATCAATAATAAATAAATAACGTTTTACCATTAACGCAACTTATTGAACGGGTGCGGTAGAAAACGGATGAATGGAATAAAATGCACGAGAATGTTTTTTATTTTGAACGTTACTTTTAACACTGTGATTACAAGCGGAATTATTCATTACTTATCGTGTTAAGCAGTGTCAGCTCGGATTTATCTGAGAGCCAGATGCAGTCATCAAAAGAGCCACAGGTTCCCTACCCCTGCTCTACATCCTGTATTAACAGCGTGCCAAACCATCCATATGTTGTACTTGGCCTCTGTAGACGCAGTAAGCGAGTGCAAGACTTAGTTGATCAACAGCCACACAGGTCACACTGAGGGTGGCCGTATGAACAACTTTAACACTGTTACAAATATGCGCCACACTGTGAACCCACACGAAACAAGAATGACGAACACATTTTGGGAGAACATCCACACCGTAACACAACACAAACACCACAGAACAGATACCCAGAATCCCACGCAGCCCTAACTATTCCGGGCTACAATGTACACCAGTGGTTCTCAAATGGGGTTACTCGAAGGTATGCCAAGGGGTACGTGAGATTTTTTTTAAATATAAAAAGAGCAAGAATTCAAAAATCCTTTATAAATATACACTTCAACAAAATATGAATGTAAGTCCATAAACTGTGAAAAGAAATGCGACAATGCAATATTCAGTGTTGACAGCTAGATTTTTTTGTGGACATGTTCCATAAATATCGATGTTAAAGAATTATTTTTTTGGGGGGAAGAAATGTTTAGAATTCTCATCGAGGGAAGACTACGAAAACGGAGAATGCTTTTGGACTGGCAAAGGGGACTGTATCAGGTATGGTCCGCTATGTATGTCACGGACTCAGCGTCTAGGTCCAGAGTATATAGAGTCACCAAAAACTAATGGACAATGAAGGTAAAGGCAAAACAGTGAGGACTGTCCTGACCAGATATCTAGATCTGTAGATTCATCCATCCATCCATCCATTTTTATACCGCTTATTCCCTTCAGGGTCGCGGGGGGCGCTGGAGCCTATCTCAGCTACAATCGGACGGACACGTCGCCTCCTCATCACAGGGCCAAAACAGATAGATAGACAACATTCACACTTACATTCACACACTAGGGCCAATTTAGTGTTGCCAATCAACCTATCCCCAGGTGCATGTCTTTGGAGGTGGGAGGAGCCTATCCCCAGGTGCATGTCTTTGGAGGTGGGAGGAGCCTATCCCCAGGTGCATGTCTTTGGAGGTGGGAGGAAGCCGGAGTACCCGGAGGGAACCCACGGGGAGAACATGCAAACTCCACACAGAAAGATCCCGAGCGCAGGATTGAACCCAGGACCTTCGTATTGTGAGGCAGACGTACTAACCCCTGTTTCACCGCGCGGCCCAGATCCCTAGATTGATCGTTGTAAACTATTCTCTATCACATTGTTCACGTGTCTGAATAAAGATTTGATTAATTTATGATGGCTCGGGTGTGATTGACTACATTAGGGCCCCACAGAACACTGGATTCCAGTTCATTGAAATAGCACAACACTGGATATGGTTCAGATAAGTTCAATTGAAGAACCTGCACACAAAGCAACACCGGAGGGGACTATGACGCAATGCATACTAGGTTGTGTTGCGCTGGCTGATGGAGAAGGACCAGGGGGTCTTAAACAACCATTGTGTTTTTGTGGACAAGGATAAGGTTCGGTAGAATTTACCCTGGATAACCTTAGTGTAGAAGGGGCCTAAGGTTCAGGACTGTTGGACTCCACTGAAATCAATCAATCAATCAATGTTTGCTTATATAGCCCTAAATCACGAGTGTCTCAAAGGGCTGCACAAACCACTACGACATCCTCGGTAGGCCCACATAACGGCAAGGAAAACTCACACCCAGTGGGACGTCGGTGACAATTATGACTATGAGAATCTTGGAGAGGAGGAAAGCAATGGATGTCGAGCGGGTCCAACATGATACTGTGAAAGTTCAATCCATAATGGATCCAACACAGTCGCGAGAGTCCAGTCCAAAGCGGATCCAACACAGCAGCGAGAGTCCCGTTCACAGCGGAGCCAGCAGGAAACCATCCCAAGCGGAGGCGGATCAGCAGCGCAGAGATGTCCCCAGCCGATACACAGGCAAGCAGTACATGGCCACCGGATCGGACCGGACCCCCTCCACAAGGGAGAGTGGGACATAGAAGAAAAAGAAAAGAAACGGCAGATCAACTGGTCTAAAAAGGGAGTCCATTCAAAGGCCAGAGTATACAAATGAGTTTTAAGGTGAGACTTAAATGCTTCTACTGAGGTGGCATCTCGAACTGTTACCGGGAGGGCATTCCAGAGTACTGGAGCCCCAACGGAAAACGCTCTATAGCCCGCAGACTTTTTTTGGGCTTTGGGAATCACTAATAAGCCGGAGTCCTTTGAACGCAGATTTCTTGCCGGGACATATGGTACAATACAATCGGCAAGATAGGATGGAGCTAGACCGTGTGGTATTTTATACGTAAGTAGTAAAATGATGGGGTTAGTGTATCTGCCTCACAATAGGAAGGTCCTGAGTAGTCCTGAGTTCAATCTCGGGCTCGGGATCTTTCTGTGTGGAGTTCACATGTTCTCCCCCTGACTGCGTGGGATCCCTCTGGGTACTCCGGCTTCCGGTGGCAGAGGGGTTAGTCCATGTGCCTCACAATACAAAGGTCCTGAGTAGTTCTGAGTTCAATCCCGGACTCGGCATCTTTCTGTGTGGAGTTTGCATGTTCTCCACGTGACTGCGTGGGATCCCTCTGGGTACTCCGGCTTCCGGTGAAAGAGGGGTTAGTGCATATGCCTCACAATACGAAGAAGGGGCCTAAGGTTCAGGACTGTTGGACTCCACTGAAATGATGGGGTTAGTGCATCTGCCTCACAATACGAAGGTCCTGAGTATTCCTGAGTTCAATCCCGGGCTCGGGATCTTTCTGTGTGGAGTTCACATGTTCTCCCCGTGACTGCGTGGGATCCCTCTGTGTACTCCGGCTTCCGGTGAAAGAGGGGTTAGTGCATGTGCCTCACAATACAAAGGTCCCGAGTAGTCCTGAGTTCAATTCCGGGCTCGGGATCTTTCTGTGTGGAGTTCGCATGTTTTCCCTGTGACTGCGTGGGATCCCTCTGGGTACTCTGGCTTCCGGTGGCTGAGGGGTTAGTGCATATGCCTCACAATACGAAGAAGGGGCCTAAGGTTCAGGACTGTTGGACTCCACTGAAATGATGGGGTTAGTGCATCTGCCTCACAATACGAAGGTCCTTAGTAGTCCTGAGTTCAATCCCGGGCTCGGGATCTTTCTGTGTGGAGTTCACATGTTCTCCCCGTGACTGTGTGGGTTCCCACCGGGTACTCCGGCTTCCGGTGAAAGAGGTGTTAGTGCATGTGCCTCACAATACAAAGGTCCCGAGTATTCCTGAGTTCAATTCCGGGCTCGGGATCTTTCTGTGTGGAGTTCGCATGTTCTCCCTGTGACTGCGTGGGATCCCTCTGGGTACTCTGGCTTCCGGTGGCAGAGGGGTTAGTGCACAGTGCATATGCCTCACAATACGAAGAAGGGGCCTGAGGTTCAGGACTGTTGGACTCCACTGAAATGATGGGGTTAGTGCATCTGCCTCACAATTCGAAGGTCCTTAGTAGTCCTGAGTTCAATCCCGGGCTCGGGATCTTTCTGTGCTGAGTTCACATGTTCTCCCCGTGACTGTGTGGGTTCCCACCGGGTACTCCGGCTTCCGGTGAAAGAGGGGTTAGTGCATGTGCCTCACAATACAAAGGTCCCGAGTAGTCCTGAGTTCAATCCCGGGCTCGGCATCTTTCTGTGTGGAGTTCGCATGTTCTCCCTGTGACTGGGTAGGGATCCCTCTGGGTACTCCGGCTTCCGGTGGCTGAGGGGTTAGTGCATATGCCTCACAATACGAAGAAGGGGCCTAAGGTTCAGGACTGTTGGACTCCACTGAAATGATAGGGTTAGTGCATCTGCCTCACCATACGAAGGTCCTGAGTAGTCCTGAGTTCAATCCCGGGCTCGGGATCTTTCTGTGTGGGGTTCACATGTTCTCCCCGTGACTGCGTGGGATCCCTCTGGGTACTCCGGCTTCCGGTGGCAGAGGGGTTAGTGCATGTGCCTCACAATACAAAGGTCCTGAGTAGTTCTGAGTTCAATCCCGGGCTCGGGATCTTTCTGTTTGGAGTTCACATGTTCTCCTCGTGACTGCGTGGGATCCCTCTGGGTACTCCGGCTTCCGGTGGCAGAGGGGTTAGTGCATATGCCTCACAATACAAAGAAGGGCCCTAAGGTTCAGGACTGTTGGACTCCACTGAAATGATGGGTTTAGTGCATCTGCCTCACAATACGAAGGTCCTTAGTAGTCCTGAGTTCAATCCCGGGCTCGGGATCTTTCCGTGTGGAGTTCACATGTTCTCCCCGTGACAGCGTGGGATCCCTCTGGGTACAATGGCTTCCGGTGGAAGAGGGGTTAGCCCTGGGTTCAATCCCGGGCTCGGGATCTTTCTGTGTGGAGTTTGCATGTTCTCCCCGTGGGTTCCCTCCGGGTACTCCGGCTTCCTCCCACCTCCAAAGAAATGCACCCGGGGACCCTTTCCTTTTAAACTCTTAAGGCCCAAGCTGTTTGTTTACATGCTTTTTTATTTCTCTTTCCTATTTGAGCTTATTGGACCCTAAGTAGAATAAAAACTAAAAATCATCCATCCATCCATCCATTTTCTACCGCTTATTCCCTTTCGGGGTCGCGGGGGGCGCTGGCGCCTATCTCAGCTACAATCGGGCGGAAGGCAGGGTACACCCTGGACAAGTCGCCACCTCATCGCAGGGCCAACACAGATAGACAGACAACATTCACACTCACATTCACACACTAGGGCCAATTTAGTGTTGCCAATCAACCTATCCCCAGGTGCATGTCTTTGGAAGTGGGAGGAAGCCGGAGTACCCGGAGGGAACCCACGCATTCACGGGGAGAACATGCAAACTCCACACAGAAAGATCCCAAGCCTGGATTTGAACCCAGGACTGCAGGAACTTCGTATTGTGAGTATTTTGATATAATGTACTTAGTCCATAAGTACACAAATGTTTACTTCATGCTAATTTTTATTTTCCAAATTTCATTGTATGTTATACTCCTCTGACACCAACAGATGGCAGTATAAGTGTCCTAAATACCCAGTGTATTATTTATACAATAACACTTCATGGTGGCAGCGGTGGGATAAAGAGATCACCCACGGAGCAGAACGGGAGGGGGAGTTGTCCGAGGCTAATTCTGTCGTCGCCCCCGGACTTGAAGAGCAGAGCTAACTGAGAGCAGCGGTCTGATAGCAGTTTTCTAAACTGGACTTTCAATCGAAGCAGGAGGTAATGAAGGAAAATCTCCATCGAGACAGAGAGACTTTTAAAACTGAAGAAAGATAAGAAAGACTTCTATAAACAAGTTACAGATGCTTTTGATTAGAAGAAGCTGGCATGGATTTAATTTATAAGTAAAGGTAAGACCATAACAACGTTTTTTTTTAATTGAATGTGCTTTTCATGATGGTATCCTTACATCACACTCAAATTGTTACTGCATGCCTTTGGTAAGTGCCGGAGTGAGAAGAAGTTTTAAAGTAATTAGCGCATGCTTACTTTTACCACATGCCTTTGGTAAGTAAGCGCAGCAGTGAGAAGAGGTTTTAAAATAATTAACGCCTCAACGGCAATTCAAGGAAGTACGGTATTTGAAAAAAAACAACTGTTCATCATAGCTGTTGTGTTATAGAATGTTAACCAAAATGGTAATTAGTATCGTATCTAATATACCTAATTAAAAATAAATTCATTTAATGTTCAGAACAAATTAAGGGGCAAATAAAAAAAATAGCTGCAGGGCCAAAATGCCTTTAAATAGTCAAGTTTGAACGTCTTCTCAGCATTTCGCGAGAGCCGAAGCTGAGAACGTGGCCATCCATCCATCCATCCATTTCCTACCGCTTATTCCCTTTCGGGGACAAGATTCACACTCACATTCACACACTATGGCCAATTTAGTGTTGCCAATCAACATATAGAACTTGGCCAATTAAATCTAATTGTTTGTGAGGATCCTTAATGGCTGCGCCCTTAAAAAAAAAAAAAAAACACACACAGGCGATCAGTCGATATTTCATCCTAGAGCCAACATGAGTTCTCTCTCAGTGACGCTATAACAAACAACACTTAAAGGCTGATAGCAGTTCCAGAGAACAATGTAGAGTGGCTACATCATTATTTGGATATAATGTTTCATACAAACCCCGTTTCCATATGAGTTGGGAAATTGTGTTTGATGTAAATATAAACAGAATACAATGATTTGCAAATCCTTTTCAACCCATATTCAGTTGAATATGCTACAAAGACAAGATATTTGATGTTCAAACTGACAAATATTTTTTTTTTGCAAACATTTGATGCCAGCAACACGTGACAAAGAAGTTGGAAACTGTTGCAATAAATACTGATAAAGTTGAGGAATGCTCATCAAACATTTATTTGGAACATCCCACATGTGTGCAGGCTAATTGGGAACAGGTGGGTGCCGTGATTGGGTATAAAAACAGCTTCCCAAAACATGCTCAGTCTTTCACAAGAAAGGATGGGGCGAGGTACACCCCTTTGTCCACAACTGCGTGAGCAAATAGTCAAAAAGTTTAAGAACAACGTTTCTCAAAGTGCAATTGCAAGAAATTTAGGGATTTCAACATCTACGGTCCATAATATCATCAAAAGGTTCAGAAAATCTGGAGAAATCACTCCACGTAAGCGGCATGTCCGGAAACCAACATTGAATGACCGTGACCTTCGATCCCTCAGACCGCACTGTCTCATAAAACGACATCAATCTTTAAAGGATATCACCACATAGGCTCAGGAACACTTCAGAAAACCACTGTCACTAAATACAGTTTGTCACTACATCTTTAAGTGCAGGTTAAAGCTCTACTATGCAAAGCGAAAGCCATTTGTCAACAACATCCAGAAACACCGCCGGCTTCTCTGGGCCCGACATCATCTAAGATGGACTGATGCAAAGTGGAAAAGTGTTCTATGGTCTGATGAGTCCACATTTCCAATTGTTTTGGAAATATTCGAAATCGGGGAAGCGAACCAACCAGACTGTTATTGACGCAAAGTTCAAAAGCCAGCATCTGTGATGGTATGGGGGTGCATTAGTGCCCAAGGCATGGGTAACTTACACATCTGTGAAGGCACCATTAATGTTGAAAGGTACATACAGGTTTTGGAACAACATATGCTGCCATCTAAGCGCCGCCTTTTTCATGGACGCCCCTGCTTATTTCAGCAAGACAATGCCAAGCCACATTCAGCACGTGTTACAACAGCGTGGCTTTGTAAAAAAAAGAGTGCGGGTACTTTCCTGGCCCGCCTGCAGTCCAGACCTGTCTCCCATCGAAAACGTGTGGCGCATTATGAAGCGTAAAATACGACAGCGAAGACCCCGGACTGTTGAACGACTGAAGCTCTACATAAAACAAGAATGGGGAGGAATTCCACTTTAAAAGCTTCAACAATTAGTTTCCTCAGTTCCCAAACGTTTATTGAGTGTTTAAAGAAAAGGTGATGTAACACAGTGGTGAACATGCCCTTTCCCAACTACTTTGGCACGTGTTGCAGCCATGAAATTTCTAAGATAATTATTATTTACAAAAGCAAAATAAAGTTTATGAGTTTTAAGAACAAATGTATTGTTTTTGTAGTGCATAATACTGAATATAGGTTGAAAAGGATTTGCAAATCATTGTATTCTGTTTATATTTACATCTAACACAATTTCCCAACTCATATGGAAACGGGGTTTGTGTATATATATATATATATATATATATATATATATATATATATATATATATATATATATATATATTAAAGTTAAAGTACCAATGATTGTCACACACACACTAGGTGTGGCAAAATTATTCTCTGCATTTGACCCATCACCCTTAATCACTCCCTAGGATGTGAGGGGAGCAGTGAGCAGCAGCGGTGGCCGCGCCCGGCTAACATTTTTGGTGATTGAACCCCCAATTCCAACCCTTGATGCTGAGTGCCAAGCAGGGAGGTATTGGGTCCCATTTTTATAGTCTTTGGTATGACTCGGCCGGGGTTTGAACTCACAACCTACCGATCTCAGGGCGGACACCGGTGTTTAAAGTGTTTGAAATCGGTAGGTTGTGAGTTATATACAAAGATAGATCGATACCGGCCCCCAGACAAATGTGGCCCCTCGAGTCAAAATAAAGGCCCAGGCCTGCCTTAAGCCGTTTCCCAAAAAATAATAAAAATAATCTTTTATAGTAATTAATTATATTTTGTTGATTTATCGCAAACTATTGAAATTCCATGAACTTTGTAAATAAATGGAATTTATAACGAATAAATAATGTGAGTACTTGTATATATTGTTCTTTTAACAGTTAATATGAAATAGTCCATTAAAATATAAACACTGAACATTTTATGCAAGAGTACGGACTCGTACGGATTATGGCTGGTTCCCTTGGCTATTTGTTCTGATATTCTATCAGAACACCACTTCAGGCTGAAACATGTCTATTGGATGGGAAAATGAATGACACAAAGGCCAAAAAAAAAAGACCTGGACGGCATCAAATTAAATGAAAGAAAACAAGGAGGTTTACAAACTTCAAAGAAACAAGCCAGTGTAATGAAAAATATAAAAAAGTTGGAGGCTTGAGGGTTCTGATTGGGAAAAAAGTTGAAATATCATCGACATTCTGCGCTTCAAGGGACGTTGGAAACTTGCATTGAAAGATAGTTGCCTCACGGATCAATGAATCATAAAAAAAAGTTCTGGACATTTTGACCCATAAAATCTTGTAAAAAGGCGATGGTAGAATTACAGTACAAAAACCTTTATTTTATCAATCAATGTTTACGTATACAGCCTTAAATCACGAGTGTCTCAAAGGGCTGCACAAGCCACAAATTAAAAATACCAAAAATGTGTTATATACAAATAAATAGGAGACTTTTCAAAAAACAAGGAGAGCATTTTGTCATTAGATTATTGAATTTTGAAACATTTTGCCTTCTGATGGAATAGGTAAATGGACAAAGTGGGAATGCTAATAGCTTAACAGACTATTATTAATCAACAGGTACTATTAATGCTGCTGACGAAAAAAAAATCAGTCTAAGCCTGGGCCCCTGGAGTCAACATCACAGCATTTTTATTTATGACCCCGTCCAGGCAACCTTCCCTACTCATGGCGCAAAACACAAAAAGAAAAAAAAAACGAAAATGGTCACAGAGAGCACAACCTGCTCACTAAATTTTGTGGCTATTATAAAAAATGTCCTCGCATCATAAAAATGTCAAAATTAAACCCATTTACACTATATATCTACACTATAACACTAGATATATAAACTATATACCTATATCTCTGTGTGTATATATATATATATATATATACAGTATATCCATCCATCCATTTTCTTCCACTTATCCGAGGTCGGGTCACGGGGGTAGCAGCCTAAGCAGGGAAACCCAGACTTCCCTCTCCCCAGCCACTTAGTCCAGCTCTTCCCGAGGGATCCCGAGGCCTTCCCAGGCCAGCCGGGAGACATAGTCTTCCCAACGTGTCCTGGGTCTTCCCCGTGGCCTCCTACCGGTTGCACGTTTGGGGAGGCGTTTGGGTGGCATCCTGACCAGATGCCCAAACCACCTCATCTGGCTCCTCTCGATGTGGAGGAGCAGCTGCTTTACTTTGAGTTCCTCCCGGATGACAGAGCTTCTCACCCTATCTCTAAGGGAGAGCCCCGCCACACGGCGGAGGAAACTCATTTCGGCCGCTTGTACCCGTGATCTTATCCTTTCGGTCATGACCCAAAGCTCATGACCATAGGTGAGGATGAGAACGTAGATCGACCGGTAAATTGAGAGCTTTGCCTTCCTGCTCAGCTCCTTCTTCACCACAACGGATCGGTACAACGTCCGCATTACTGAAGACGCCGCACCGATCCGCCTGTCGATCTCACGATCCACTTTTCCCCCACTCGTGAACAAGGCTCCTAGGTACTTGAACTCCTCCACTTGGGGCAGGGTCTCCTCCCCAACCCGGAGATGGCACTCCACCCTTTTCCGGGAGAGAACCATGGACTCGGATAGGGAGTTGCTGATTCTCATTCCGGCCGCTTCACACTCGGCTGCGAACCGATCCAGTGAGAGCTGAAGATCCCGGTCAGATGAAGCCATCAGGACCACATCATCTGCAAAAAGCAGAGACCCAATCCCGCGGCCACCAAACAGGAACCCCTCAACGCCTTGACTGCGCCGAGAAATTCTGTCCATAAAAGTTATGAACAGAATCGGTGACGAAGGACAGCCTTGGCGGAGTCCAACCCTCACTGGAAATGTGTTCGACTTACTGCCAGCAATGCGGACCAAGCTCTGACACTGATCATACAGGGAGTGGACCGCCACAATAAGACAGTCCGATACCCCATACTCTCTGAGCACTGCCCACAGGACTTCCCGAGGGACACGGTCGAATGCCTTCTCCAAGTCCACAAAGCACATGTAGACTGGTTGGGCAAACCTCCATGCACCCTCAAAAACCCTGCCGAGAGTATAGAGCTGGTCCACAGTTCCACAACCAGGACGAAAACCACACTGTTCCTCCTGGATCCGAGGTTCGACTATCCGGGGTAGCCTCCTCTCCAGTACACCTGAATAAACCTTACCAGGAAGGCTGAGGAGTGTGATCTCACGATAGTTGGAACACACCCTCCGGTCCCCCTTCTTAAAGAGAGGAACCACCACCCGGGTCCGCCAATCCAGATGTACCGCCCCCGATGTCCACGCGATGCTGCAGAGTCTTGTCTACCAAGACAGCCCCACAGCATCCAGAGCCTTAAGGAACTCCGGGCGGATCTCATCCACCCCCGGGGCCTTGCCGCCGAGGAGCTTTTTAACTACCTCAGCGACCTCAGCCCCAGAAATAGGAGAGTCCACCACAGATTCCCCAGGCAGAGCTTCCTCAAAGGAAGACGTGTTGGTGGGATTGAGGAGGTCTTCGAAGTATTCCCTCCACCGATCCACAACATCCGCAGTCGAAGTCAGCAGAACACCATCCGAACACCAAATTTTAAAATCCTTTATAAATATATTTATTGAATAATACTTCAACAAAATATGAATGTAAGTTCATAAACTGTGAAAAGAAATGCAACAATGCAATATTCAGTGTTGACAGCTAGATTTTTAGTGGACATGTTCCATAAATATTGATGTTAAAGATTTCGTTTTTGTGAAGAAATGTTTGGAATTAAGTTGATGAATCCAGATGGATCTCTATTACAATCCCCAAGGAGGGCTCTTTAAGTTGATGATTACTTCCATGTGTAGAAATCTTTACTTGTTTATTTTTCAATAAGTTTTTAGTTATTTTTATATTTTATTTTCCAAATAGTTCAGGAAAGACCACTACAAATGAGCAATATTTTGCACTGTTATACAATGTAATAAATCAGAAACTGATGACATAGTGCTGTATTTTACTTCTTTATCTCTTTTTTTTTCAACCAAAAGTGCATTGCTCTGATTAGGGGGTACTTGAATTAAAAAAATGTTCACAGGTGGTACATCACTGAAAAAAGGTTGAGAACCACTGATCTACGCACCTGTCGCTGATTTCGAGGCCGGTCCTGGCACACCCCGCTTTGCTGCAGGCCCGAAGGCCACGCCCCCCCTCCACAGTTAGCTTCAGAATAACAATGTTATTACAAAGAATAAAAAGACCTATTATACTCTAAAAATGTTCGTCTTACTTAAAAATGCACGCGTTTAGTTGTGTTCAGTGCTAAAAAAAAATATGATATGGCTCTTACGGGAATACATTTTTAAATATTTGGCTTCTTGGCTGTTCTAGTCCTTGCACTGGAAGACACAAAAAACACACGGCTGCATTTTGCCTCAGCATATTTTCTCACCCATTGCATACAGTACAATACGCTTGTTTACGTTTTAGTATTAACAGACCGTGCATTGCATGCAGAGCATTTGACCGCTGCTGCATCATCACTCTGAGGGCACCAAAACCTCCCTGGTGCATTATGTACGCCTTCATAGACCTAATTGAAAGTGAAAACGCTATGTTCCACTTCTGTGACTTCCAAATATATTGTGTAACATTTACTAGCCATCTTTCAGATGCAATTACAGTTGTTGTTCAAAGTTTACGTACACTTGTAAAGAACATAATGTCATGGCTGTCTTGAGTTTCCAATCATTTCTACAAGTCTTATTTCTGAGTGATTCATGAAGTTTGGTTCTTTTATGAATTTATTATGGGTCTACTGAAAATGTGACCAAGTCAATGTTACATGTCCCTTGGCAGGGTTCACTGCAATAAGGCACTTTTGGTAGCCATCCACAAGTTTTTGGTTAAATTGTTGACCACTCCTCTTGACAAAATCGGTGCAGTTCAGCTATATTTGTTGGTTCGGTCTGACATCACATGGATAAAGTAAAGACTCAGTAGAAGCATTTAAGTCTCACCTTAAAACTCATCTGTATACTCTAGCCTTTAAATAGACCTCCTTTTTAGACCAGTTGATCTGCCGCTTCTTTTCTTTCTCCTATGTCCCCCCCTCCCTTGTGGAGGGGGTTCGGTCCGATGACCATGGATGAAGTACTGGCTGTCCAGAGTCGAGACCCAGGATGGACCGCTCGTCGGGACCCAGGATGGACCGCTCGCCTGTATCGGTTGGGGACATCTCTACGCTGCTGATCCGCTTGAGATGGTTTCCTGCTGTCTTGGATCCGCTTGAACTGAACTCTCGCGGCTGTGTTGGAGCCACTATGGATTGAACTTTCACAGTATCATGTTAGACCCGCTCGACATCCATTGCTTTCGGTCCCCTAGATGGGGGGGGGTTGCCCACATCTGAGGTCCTCTCCAAGGTTTCTCATAGTCAGCATTGTCACTGGCGTCCCACTGGATGTGAATTCTCCCTGCCCACTGGGTGTGAGTTTTCCTTGCCCTTTTGTGGGTTCTTCCGAGGATGTTGTAGTCGTAATGATTTGTGCAGTCCTTTGAGACATTTGTGATTTGGGGCTATATAAATAAACATTGATTGATTGATTGACCTTCTGGAGGAAAGTTCTGTGGTCGGATGAAAAAAAAAAATGGGCTCAGAATACCCCAGCAATAGAAAAGGAGAAAAGGTGATAATAATAATAATAATAATAGATTTTATTTGTAAAAATCACTTTACGTTGAGCGAACAACCTCAAAGTGCCACAGTGTAAAAAATAAAAATAATAAAAATAAATAAAATATAAAACTAGAAACAGCCCAAAGGCTACAACCAGCATGCATGTCTATAGAAAGGCTTTTTTAAAAAGATGGGTTTTTAAGCCTTTTTTAAAATATCATCCACAGTCTGAGGTGCCCTCAGGTGGTCAGGGAGAGCGTTCCACAGACTGGGAGCAGCGGAGCAGAAAGCCCGGTCTCCCATTGTTCGAAGCTTTGTCCGTGGAGGTTGGAGGAGGTTAGCCTGTATGGAGCGGAGGTGTCGTGTGGAGGATTTGGGGGTGAGCACTTCCTTGAGGTAGAGGGGGGCATTTCCATGGAGGCACTGGTGAGTTAGTAGGGAGATTTTGAAGTCAATCCTGAATGGAACAGGAAGCCAGTGAAGGGATTTGAGAGTTGGTGCGATGTGGTTATGTTTCCGCACTCTCATCCGGATCCTCGCAGCACTATTTTGTATGTACTGCAGCTTCTGGATGTTCTTGTTGGGGATCCTGACAAGAAGTGCCTTGCAGTAGTCGAGCCTTTCATCCCAGGAACACCATACCTACCGTCAAGCATGGTGGTGGTAGTAATTAAGCTCTGCGCCTGTTTTGCTGCCAATGGAACTGGTGCTTTACAGAGAGTAAATGGGACAATGAAAAAGGAGGATTACCTCCAAATTCTCCAGGACAAGCAAAAATGATAAACCCGGAGGTTGGGTCTTGGGCGCAGTTGGGTGTTCCAACAGGACAACGACCCAAAACACACGTCAAAAAGTGGTAAAGGAATGGCTAAATCAGGCTAGAGTTAAGGTTTTGGAATGGCCTTCCCAAAGTCATGACTTAAACGTGTGGGCAATGCTGAAGAAACAAGTCAATGTCAGAAAACCAAAAGTAGGAGCATTTAACTCCCATCTTTAAACTCATTTGTGTACTCTGGCCTTTACGTAAATAGACCCCCTTTCTTAGACCAGTTGATCTGCTGACAGCTCGCCTGTGCATGGGTTCGGGGACATCTCTGCGCTACTGACCCATCTCCACTCGGGATGGTCTCCTGCTGGCCCCACTATGGACTGGACTCTCACTATTATGTTAGATCCACTATGGACTGGACTTTCAGGATATTATGTTAGACCAACTCGACATCCATTGCATCCGGTCTCCCCAAGAGGGGGGTGGGGGGGTCACCCACATCTGCCGTCCTCTCCAAGGTTTCTCATAGTCATTCACATCGACGTCCCACCGGGTTGTGAGTTTTTCCTTGCCCTTATGTGGTCTCTGAACAAAGGATGTCGTGGCTTGTGCAGCCCTTTGAGACACTTGTGATTTAGGGCTATATAAATAAACATTGATTGACTGAAAATTGGTGCGGTTCCGCTGAATTCGTTGGTTTGGTCTGACATCACGTCAAAAGTGGTAGAGGAATCAGGCTAGAATCAAGGTTTAAGCCCTGACTTAAACGTGTGGACAATGCTGAAGAAACAAGTCCGTGTCAGAAAACCAACACATTTAGCTGTAATGCACCAATTTTGTCAAGAGGAGTGGTCCAAAATGTAACCAGAAGCTTGTGGATGGCTACCAAAAGCGCTTCATTGCAGTGAAACTTGCCAAGGGAAATGTAACCAAATATTAACATTGTTGTATCATTTTTGGTGATTTAACCCCCAATTCCAACCCTTGATGCTGACTGCCAAGAAGCGAGGTAATTTTTTATAGTCTTTGGTTTGAACTCACAACCTAGCGATCTCAGGGTGGACACTAACGACTAGGTAGTATTAGGTTTAATCTACTGTATGGGTCTACATTTTCAGTAGACCCATAATAAATTCAGAAAATAACTAAACTGTTAGGCTTGCCCCTGACAGTTTATTTGTGTTTTAGTTTTTCCTGTGTGTGTATTGTATTCCCTGTCTTTAATTCCTGTCAGCGTTCTTATTAGGGTCCGCCCTGCCAGCAAAGGACATCCATGTCCTTTGCCATGGCAAGGACCCTATTGAATCTGCTGCGTTTATTATTATTATTATTAGGGTCCGCCCTGCAATGGCAAAGGACATCCATGTCCTTTGCCATGCAAGGACCCTATTGAATCTGTAACGTTTCTTATTAGGGTCCGCCCTGCCAGCAAAGGACATCCATGTCCTTTGCTAAGGCAAGGACCCTATTGAATCTGTAACGTTTCTTATTAGGGTCCGCCCTGCAATGGCAAAGGACATCCATGTCCTTTGCCATGCAAGGACCCTATTGAATCTGTAACGTTTCTTATTATTATTATTCTTTCTTTCTTTCTTTCTTCCGCACCGTCGCGCCCCAACATCACCCTCTTAACATATTTCAAAACTCACCAAATTTGACACACACGTCGGTCTTTCATGCCTTCCCAACATATTAGGCAGCCAAATCATAAAAATCAAAATTGCGCAATAGCGCCCCCTAGGAAGAAAAAAAAAACAGACTGCTTGTAACTTCCGTTAGGAATGTCGTAGAGACATGAAACAAAAACCTCTGTGTAGGTCTGACTGAGATCTACATTTCCAATAAAAAATGTCTATACCCAAAATCAACAGAAATTTAGCAAAAACTCATTCAAAGCAAAATTTTAGCAAAAAATGCTATTTTTGCCTCTTTGAGCTGCAATTTGACCCCCTTAAAATGCTTCAAAACTCACCAAACTTGGCACACACATCAGGACTGGCAGAAATTGCAATCTAATGAAAAAAAAAAAAAAAAAAACTCAAAATTGCGCTCTAGCGCAATTTTTTAATAAAACACAGAAAAAACTGCTTCCAGGAAGAAAACACAGACAAAACTGCTTGTAACTTCCGGTAGGAATGCCGGAAAGACATGAAACAAAAACTTCTAGGTAGGTCTGACTTAGACCTACATTTCGATAACTGACATCCTTCGGCAAAAATCAACAGGAAGTTAAAAATTGCCCCTTCAAAATAAAAGTTTTGTGAAAACCCGTCACCTTTTTCAAATCGACACTCCTCCCAGTGCGTTTGTCGTTTCGGCTTCAAACTCGCACAGGAGAGAGTTTGAACCCTTCTGATTAAAAGTATAGATCAAAGTTTTGATAAGTTCTCAGGTTTTGATTTTACGCCCCTTCAAAGAACCCCTGCGCAAATTTTCCTAAAAAATGTCGTTTTTGCCTCTTTGAGCTGTAATTTGACCTACTTAAAATGCTTCAAAGTGCAAGTTAAAGCTCTGTTATGCAGACCGAAAGCCATTTATCAACAACATCCAGAATCGCCAATCTGTAATTTCACCCCCTTAACATGCTTCAAAACTCACCAAATTTTGCACACACATCAGGACTGGCAATAACTGCCAACTAACAAAAAACCAAACCCCAAAAATCGAAATTGCGCTTAGCGCCCCCTAGGAAAAAACCCAGACAAAACTGCATGTAACTTCTGTTTGAAATGTCATATAGACATGGAATAAAAACCTCTATGTTGGTTTGACTAAGATCGGGACCCGGGACACGGCGGCGGCGGCCAACGGCGGACCCGACCAACGCTGCTTGCAGCTTTAATTATTATTATTATTATTCCGCAGCTTCGAACCCTAATTTGACCCACTGACCATGCTCCAAAACTCACCAAATTTTAAACATACATCGGTAAGGCTTGGCAAAAACACATATTAAGCAACCAAACCCCAAAATACAAAATTGCGCGCTAGCGCCCCCTATGAAAAAAAAAAAACATACTGATTGTAACTTCCGTTAGGAATGTCGTAGAGACATGAAACGAAAACCTCTATGTAAATCTGACTTAGACCTACATTTCATAATAGTATGTTCTGGGGCAAAAATCAACAGAAATATTGCAAAAACCCATTCAAAGCAAAATTTTCGCAAAAAAATGCTATTTTTGCCTATTTGAGCTGTAATTTCACCCCCTTAAAATGCTTCAAAACTCACCAAACTTGGCAGACACATCAGGACTTGCAGAAATTGCAATCTAATGAAAAAAAAAAATAATAAAACTCAAAATTGCGCTCTAGCGCAATTTTTCAATAAAACACAGAAAAAACTGCTTCCAGGAAGAAACCACGGACAAAACTGCTTGTAACTTCCGGTAGGAATGCCGGAAAGACATGAAACAAAAACTTCTATGTAGGTCTCACTTAGACCTACATTTTAATAATTGACAGCTAGCAGAAAAAATAAACAGGAAGTTGGCAATTACCCCTTCAAAATAAAAGTTTTGTAAAAACCCGTCACCTTTTTCAAATCGACACTTCTCCCAGTGCGTTTGTCGTTTCGGCTTCAAACTCGCACAGGAGAGAGTTTGAACCCTTCTGATTAAAAGTATAGATCAAAGTTTTGATAAGTTTTCAGGTTTTGATTTTACGCGCCTTCAAAGAACCCCTGCGCAAATTTGCCTAAAAAATTTCATTTTTGCCTCTTTGAGCTGTAATTTGACCCCCTTAAAATGCTTCAAAACTCACCAAACTTGGCACACACATCAGGACTGGCAACAATTGCGAGTTAATGAAAAAACCAAACCCAAAAACTCAAAATTGTGCTCTAGCGCCCCCTAGGAAAACAACACAAACAATACCCTAATTTGACCCCCTTAACATGCTTCAAAACTCACCAAATTTGACACACACATCGGTATGGAGCGGCAGACCAACTTATTAGGTTACCAAACCCCAAAAATTAAAATTGCGCGCTAGCGCCCCCTAGGAAGAGACAAAAAACAGACTGCTTGTAACTATCGTTGGGAATGTCGTAGAGACATGGAACGAAAACCTCTATGTAGATCAGACTTAGACCTACATTTCCAATGAAGCACTTCTATAGCAAAAATCAACAGGAAGTTGGCAAAAACCCCTTCAAAACAAAATTTTCGCAAAAAAGTCAATTTCTGCCTCTTTGAACTGAAATTTGACCCCCTTAAAATGCTTCAAAACTCACCAAACTTGGCACACACATCAGGACTGGCAAACATTGCGATCTAGTGAAAAAAATAAACCTTTAAACTCAAAATTGCGCTCTATTGCAATTTTTGAATAAAACACAGAAAAAACTGCTCCTAGGAAGAGGAAACAGATCAAACTGCTTGTAACTTCTGGTAGGAATGTCGGACAGACATGAAACAAAAACCTCAATGTAGGTCTCACTTGGACCTACATTTTGATAATTGGCATCTTTTAGTTAAAATCAACAGGAAGTTGGCAATTACCCCTTCAAAATAAAAGTTTTGTAAAAAGCCGTCACCTTTTTCCAGACAAAACTGCTTGTAACTTCCGTTAGGAATGTCGTAGGGACATGAAACAAAAACCTCTATGTAGGTCTGACTTAGACCTACATTTCCATTAAACACTTCTATACCTAAAATCAACAGGTAGTTGACAAAAACCCCTTCAAAACAAAATATTTGCAAAAAATGCCTTTTTTGCCTCTTTGAACTGATATTTGACCCCCTTAAAATGCTTCAAAGTGCCAGTTAAAGCTATACTATGCCAAGCGAAAGCCATTTGTCAACAACATCCAGAAACACCAATCTGTAATTTGACCCCCTTAACATGCTTCAAAACTCACCAAATTTTACACACACATCAGGACTGGTGAAAATTGCCATCCAATAAAAAAACAAACCCCAAAAATGAAAATTGTGCTCTAACTCCCCCTAGGAAAAATAACTGACAAAACTGCTTGTAAATTCTGTTAGGAATGTCATAGAGTGATGAAACAAAAACTTCTATGGAGGTCTGATTAAGATCGGGACTCGGGACACGGCGGCGGCGGCGGCGGCCAACGGCGGACCCGACCAACGCTGCTTGCAGCTTTAATTATTATTATTATTCTTCCGCAACTTTGAACCCTAATTTGACCCACTGACCATGCTCCAAAACTCACCAAATTTGGCACACACATCGGTAAGGCTTGGCAAAAACACATATTAAGCAACCAAACCCCAAAAATGAAAAATGCGCGCTAGCGCCCCCTACGAAAAAAAAAAAACAGACTGCTTGTAACTTCCGTTAGGAATGTCGTAAAGACATCGAACAAAAACCTCTATGTAGGTCTGACTTAGACCTAGATTCCCCATTAGAAATGCCTATACCTAAAATCAACAAAAATTTGGCAAAAACCCATTCAAAGCAAAATTTTCGCTAAAAAATGCTATTTTTGCCCCTTTGAGCTGTAATTTGACCCCCTTAACATGCTTCAAAACTCACCAAACTTGGAAGACACATCAGGACTGGCAGAAATTGCAATCTAATGAAAAAAAAAAAAAAAAAAACTCAAAATTGCGCTTTAGCGCAATTTTTCAATAAAACACAGAAAAAACTGCTTCCAGGAAGAAAACACAGACAAAACTGCTTGTAACTTCGGGTAGGAATGCCGGAAAGACATGAAACAAAAACTTCTATGTAGGTCTCACTTAGACCTACATTTTAATAATTGACAGCTAGCAGAAAAAATCTACAGGAAGTTGGCAATTACCCCTTCAAAATAAAAGTTTTGTGAAAACCCGTCACCTTTCTTCAAAAGTTATCTCCTCTGAGCGCGTTTGTCGTTTCGGCTTCAAACTCGCTCAGGAGAGAGTTTGGACCCTTCTGATTAAAAGTATAGATCAAAGTTGTGATAAGTTTTCAGGTTTTGATTTTACGCGCCTTCAAAGAACCCCTGCGCAAATTTTCCTAAAAAATATCATTTTTACCTCTTTGAGCTGTAATTTGACCCCCTTAAAATGCTTCAAAACTCACCAAACTTGGCACACACATCAGGACTGGCAACAATTGCGAGTTAATGAAAAAACCAAACCCAAAAACTCAAAATTGTGCTCTAGCGCCCCCTAGGAATACAACACAAACAATACCCTAATTTGACCCCCTTAACATGCTTCAAAACTCACCAAAGTTGACACACACGTCGGTACGGTGTCCCTCCCCAACATATTAAGCAACCAAACCCCAAAAATGAAAATTGCGCGCTAGCGCCCCCTAGCAAAAAACAAAAACAAATCGCTTGTAACTTCCGTCAGGAATGTCGTAGAGACATGAAACAAAAACCTCTGTGTAGGTCTGACTAAGACCTACATTTCCAATAAAAAATGTCTATACCCAAAATCAACAGAAATCTTGCAAAAACTCATTCAAAGCAAAATTTTCGCAAAAAAATGCTATTTCTGCCTCTTTGAGCTGCAATTTGACCCCCTTAAAATGCTTCAAAACTCACCAAACTTGGCACACACATCAGGACTGGCAGAAATTGCGATCTAGTGAAAAAACCAAACCTTAAAACTCAAAATTGCGCTCTATTGCAATTTTTGAAAAAAACACAGAAAAACTGCTCCTAGGAAGAGGAAACGGATAAAACTGCTTGTAACTTCTGGTAGGAACGTCGGACAGACATGAAACAAAAAACTCTATGTAGGTCTCACTTACACCTACATTTTGATGATTGGCATCTTTCAGTTGAAATCAACAGGAAGTTGGCAATTACCCCTTCAAAATAAAAGTTTTGTAAAAAGCCGTCACCTTTTTCCAGACAAAACTGCTTGTAACTTCTGTTAGGAATGTCGTAGAGACATGAAACAAAGACCTCTATGTTGGTCTGACTAAGATCGGGACTCGGGACACGGCGGCGGCGGCGGCGGCCAACGGCGGACCCGACCAACGCTGCTTGCAGCTTTAATTATTATTATTATTATTGTTTATTCCGCACCTTCTCACCCTAATTTGACCCCCTTAACATGCTTCAAAACTCACCAAAGTTGACACACACGTCGGTCTACTGGGACAGCCCAACATATTAAGCAACCATACCCCAAAAATGAAAATTAAGCACTAGCGCCCCCTAGGAAAAAAAAAAAACAGACTGCTTGTAACTTCCGTCAGGAATGTCGTAGAGACATGAAACAAAAACCTCTGTGTAGGTCTGACTTAGACCTACATTTCCAATAAAAAATGTCTATACCCAAAATCAACAGAAATTTTGCAAAAACTCATTCAAAGCAACATTTTCGCAAAAAAATGCTATTTTTGCCTCTTTGAGCTGCAATTTGACCCCCTTAGAATGCTTCAAAACTCACCAAACTTGGCAGACACACCAGGACTGGCAGAAATTTTGATCTAATGAAAAAAAAAATTAATAAAACTCAAAATTGCGCTCAAGCGCAATTTTTCAATAAAACACAGAAAAAACTGCTTCCAGGAAGAAAACACAGACAAAACTGCGTGTAACTTCCGGTAGGAATGCCGGAAAGACATGAAACAAAAACTTCTAGGTAGGTCTGACTTAGACCTACATTTCGATAATTGACATCCTTCGGCAAAAATCAACAGGAAGTTAAAAATTGCCCCTTCAAAATAAAAGTTTTGTGAAAACCCGTCACCTTTCTTCAAAAGTTATCTCCTCTGAGCCCGTTTGTCGTTTCGGCTTCAAACTCGCACAGGGGAGACTTTGAACCCTTCTGATTAAAAGTATAGATCAAAGTTTTGATAAGTTTTCAGGTTTTGATTTTACGCGCCTTCAAAAAACGCCTGCGCAACTTTTCCTAAAAAATGACGTTTTTGCCTCTTTGAGCTGTAATTTGACCCACTTAAAATGCTTGTAAGTGCTAGTTAAAGCTCTGTTATGCAGACCGAAAGCCATTTATCAACAACATCCAGAATCGCCGATCTGTAATTTCACCCCCTTAACATGCTTCAAAACTCACCAAATTTTACACACATATCAGGACTGGCAAAAACTGCCATCTAATAAAAAACCAAACCCCAAAAATCTAAATTGCGCTTAGCGCCCCCTAGGAAAAAACCCAGACAAAACTGCATGTAACTTCTGTTAGAAATGTCGTAGAGACATGAAATAAAACCCTATTTGTTGGTTTGACTAAGATCGGGACCCGGGACACGGCGGCGGCGGCCAACGGCGGACCCGACCAACGCTGCTTGCAGCTTTAATTATTATTCTTTCTTTCTTTATTCCGCACCGTCGCGCCCCAACATCACCCCCTTAACATGCTTCAAAACTCACCAAACTTGACACACACGTCGGTCTACCGTGTCACCACAACATATTAAGCAACCAAACCCCAAAAATGAAAATTGCGCTCTAGCGCCCCCTAAAAGAAAACAAAAAACAGACTGCTTGTAACTTCCGTTAGGAATGTCGTAGAGACATGAAACAAAAACCTCTATGTAGGTCTGACTTAGACCTAAATTCCATAATTGTATCTTCTGGGGCCAAAATCAACAAAAAATTTTCAAAAACCCATTCAAAGCCAAATTTTCACAAAAAATGCTATTTTTGCCTCTTTGAGCTGCAATTTGACCCCCTTAAAATGCTTCAAAACTCACCAAACTTGGCACACACATCAGGACTGGCAGAAATTGCGATCCAATGAAAAAAAAAAAAAAAAAAACTCAAAATTGCGCTGTAGCGCAATTTTTTAATAAAACACAGAAAAAACTGCTTCCAGGAAGAAAACACAGACAAAACTGCTTGTAACTTCCGGTAGGAATGTCGGAAAGACATGAAACAAAAACTTCTATGTAGGTCTCACTTAGACCTACATTTTAATAATTGACAGCTAGCAGAAAAAATCAACAGGAAGTTGGCAATTACCCCTTCAAAATAAAAGTTTTTGTAAAAACCCGTCACCTTTTTCAAATCGATACTCCTCCCAGTGCGTTTGTCGTTTCGGCTTCAAACTCGCACAGGAGAGAGTTTAAACCCTTCTGATTAAAAGTATAGATCAAAGTTGTGATAAGTTTTAAGGTTTTGATTTTACGCGCCTTCAAAGATCCCCTGCGCAAAGTTTCCTAAAAAATTTCATTTTTGCCTCTTTGAGCTGTAATTTGACCCCCTTAAAATGCTTCAAAACACACCAAACTTGGCACACACATCAGGACTGGCAACAATTGCGAGCTGATAAAAAAACCAAACCCCAAAACTCAAAATTGTGCTCTAGCGCCCCCTAGGAATACAACACAGACAAACTACTCCTAGGAAGAAAACAAAGACAAAACTGCTTGTACCTTCCGGTAGGAATGTCGTAGAGACATGAAACAAAAACCACTATGTAGGTCTGACTTAGACCTACATTTGAATAATTAACATACTTTGGCAAAAATCAACAGGAAGCTAGATATTTTCACTTCAATACAACAACTGCATTACTTTCACAATGCATTAAATAGTGGCAGCAAGGCTTCTCCTGCCGTGGGGCTCGGGGACAGCAACCCAAGGCGCGCTCGCACCTTCACACCCTAATTTGACCCCCTTAACTTGCTTCAAAACTCACCAAAATTGACACACACATCGGTATGGAGCGGCAGACCAACTTATTAAGCAATCAAACCCCAAAAATTAAAATTGCAAGCTAGCGCCCCCTAGGAAGAGACAAAAAACAGACTGCTTGTAACTTCCGTTAGGAATGTCGTAGAGACATGAAACAAAAACCTCTGTGTAGGTCTGACTTAGACCTACATTTCCAATAAACACTTCTATACCTAAAATCAACAGGAAGTTGGCAAAAACCCCTTCAAAACAAATTTTTTGCAAAAAATGCCTTTTTTGCCTCTTTGAACTGAAATTTGACCCCCTTAAAATGCTTCAAAGTGCAAGTTAAAGCTATACAATGCCAAGTGAAAGCCATTTATCAACAACATCCAGAAACGCAAATCTATAATTTGACCCCCTTAACATGCTTCAAAACTCACCAAATTTTACACACACATCAGGACTGGTGAAAATTGCCATCCAATAAAAAAACAAATCCCAAAAATGAAAATTGTGCTCTAGCTCCCCCTAGGAAAAAAAAATTACAAAACTGCTTGTAAATTCTGTTAGGAATGTCGTAGAGTGATGAAATAAAAACTTCTATGGAGGTCTGACTAAGATCGGGACTCGGGACACGGCGGCGGCGGCCAACGGCGGACCCGACCAACGCTGCTTGCAGCTTTAATTATTATTATTATTCCGCCGCCTCTTTGAACCTTAATTTGACCCACTGACCATGCCTCAAAACTCACCAAATTTCACACACTCATCGGAACTGGCGAAAATTGCCATCTAATAAAAAAACCAAACCCCAAAAATGAAAAATGCGCGCTAGCGCCCCCTACGAAAAAAAAAAAACAGACTGCTTGCAACTTCCATTAGGAATGTCGTAAAGACATGGAACGAAAACCTCTATGTAGGTCTGACTTAGACCTAGATTCCCCATCAGAAATGCCTATACCCAAAATCAACAGAAATTTTCCAAAAACTCATTCAAAGCAAAATTTTCGCAAAAAATGCTATTTTTGCCTCTTTGAGCTGCAATTTGACCCCCTTAAAATGCTTCAAAACTCACCAAACTTGGCACACACATCAGGACTGGCAGAAATTGCGATCTAATGAAAAAAAAAAATAATAAAACTCAAAATTGCGCTCTAGCGCAATTTTTCAATAAAACACAGAAAAAACTGCTTCCAGGAAGAAAACACAGACAAAACTGCTTGTAACTTCCGGTAGGAATGCCGGAAAGACATGAAACAAAAACTTCTAGGTAGGTCTGACTTAGACCTACATTTCGATAATTGACATCCTTCGGCAAAAATCAACAGGAAGTTAAAAATTGCCCCTTCAAAATAAAAGTTTTGTGAAAACCCGTCACCTTTCTTCAAAAGTTATCTCCTCTGAGCCCGTTTGTCGTTTCGGCTTCAAACTCGCACAGGAGAGAGTTTGGACACTTCTGATTAAAAGTATAGATCAAAGTTTTGATTACTGCTCCGGTTTGGATTTTACGCGCCTTCAAAAAACCCCTGCGCAACTTTTCCTAAAAAATGACGTTTTTGCCTCTTTGAGCTGTAATTTGACCCACTTAAAATGCTTCAAAGTGCTAGTTAAAGCTCTGTTATGCAGACCGAAAGCCATTTATCAACAACATCCAGAATCGCCGATCTGTAATTTCACCCCCTTAACATGCTTCAAAACTCACCAAATTTTACACACATATCAGGACTGGCAAAAACTGCCATCTAATAAAAAACCAAACCCCAAAAATCTAAATTGCGCTTAGCGCCCCCTAGGAAAAAACCCAGACAAAACTGCATGTAACTTCTGTTAGAAATGTCGTAGAGACATGAAATAAAAACCTCTATGACCCGGGACACGGCGGCGGCGGCCAACGGCGGACCCGACCAACGCTGCTTGCAGCTTTAATTATTATTATTATTATTATTCTTCCGCAGCTTCGAACTCTAATTTGACCCACTGACCATGCCTCAAAACTCACCAAATTTGGCACACACATCGGTAAGGCTTGGCAAAAACACATATTAAGCAACCAAACCCCAAAAATGAAAAATGCGCGCTAGCGCCCCCTACGAAAAAAAAAAAACAGACTGCTTGTAACTTCCGGTAGGAATGTCGTAGAGACATGAAACAAAATCCTCTATGTAGAACTGACCTAGACCTAAATTCCCCATCAGAAACTCCTATACCTAAAATCAACAGAAATTTTGCAAAACCCTTTCAAAGCAAAATTTTCGCCAAAAAACGCTATTTTTGCCTCTTTGAGCTGCAATTTGACCCCCTTAAAATGCTTCAAAACTCACCAAACTTGGAACACACATCAGGACTGGCAGAAATTGTGATCTAATGAAAAAAAAAAAAAAAAAATCTCAAAATTGTGCTCTAGCGCAATTTTTCAATAAAACACAGAAAAAACTGCTTCCAGGAAGAAAACACAGACAAAACTGCTTGTAACTTCGGGTAGGAATGCCGGAAAGACATGAAACAAAAACTTCTATGTAGGTCTCATTAAGACCTACATTTTAGTAATTGACAGCTAGCAGAAATAATCAACAGGAAGTTGGCAATTACCCCTTCAAAATAAAAGTTTTGTAAAAACCCGTCACCTTTTTCAAATCGAAACTCCTCCCAGTGCGTTTGTCGTTTTGGCTTCAAACTCGCACAGGAGAGAGATTGAACCCTTTTAAAAAAAGTGGTCGGACAAAGTTGTGATAAGTTCTAAGGTTTTGATTTTACGCGCCTTCAAAGAACCCCTGCGCAAATTTTCCAAAAAAATATCATTTTTACCTCTTTGAGCTGTAATTTGACCCCCTTAAAATGCTTCAAAACTCACCAAACTTGGCACACACATCAGGACTGGCAAAAATTGCGATCTAGTGAAAAAACCAAACCCCAAAACTCAAAATTGTGCTCTAGCGCCCCCTAGGAATACAACACAGACAATACCCTAATTTGACCCCCTTAACATGCTTCAAAACTCACCAAAGTTGACACACACGTCGGTACGGTGTCCCTCCCCAACATATTAAGCAACCCAACCCCAAAAATTAAAATTGCGCGCTAGCGCCCCCTAGCAAAAAACAAAAACAAACCGCTTGTAACTTCCGTCAGGAATGTCGTAGAGACATGAAACAAAAACCTCTGTGTAGGTCTGACTAAGACCTACATTTCCAATAAAAATGTCTATACCCAAAATCAACAGAAATCTTGCAAAAACTCATTCAAAGCAAAATTTTCGCAAAAAAATGCTATTTTTGCCTCTTTGAGCTGCAATTTGACCCCCTTAAAATGCTTCAAAACTCACCAAACTTGGCACACACATCAGGACTGGCAGAAATTGCGATCTAGTGAAAAAACCAAACCTGACTAAGATCGGGACTCGGGACACGGCGGCGGCGGCCAACGGCGGACCCGACCAACGCTGCTTGCAGCTTTAATTAGGGTCCGCCCTGCAATGGCAAAGGACATCCATGTCCTTTGCCATGCAAGGACCCTATTGAATCTGTAGCGTTTTATTATTATTCTTTCTTTCTTTCTTTCTTTCTTTCTTCCGCACCGTCGCGCCCCAATTTCACCCTCTTAACATATTTCAAAACTCACCAAATTTGACACACACGTCGGTCTTTCATGCCTTCCCAACATATTAGGCAACCAAACCCCAAAAATCAAAAATGCGCTCTAGCGCCCCCTAGGAAAAAAAAAAAACAGACTGCTTGTAACTTCCGTTAGGAATGTCGTAGAGACATGAAACAAAAACCTCTATGTAGGTCTGACTTAGACCTAAATTCCATAATTGTATCTTCTGGGGCCAAAATCAACAAAAAATTTTCAAAAACCCATTCAAAGCCAAATTTTCACAAAAAATGCAATTTTTGCCTCTTTGAGCTGTAATTTGCCCCCCTTAAAATGCTTCAAAACTCACCAAACTTGGCAGACACATCAGGACTGGCAGAAATTGTGATTTAATGAAAAAAAAAAATTATAAAACTCAAAATTGCGCTCTACAAAATTTTTTGAATGAAACACAGAAAAAACTGCTTCTATGAAGAAAACACAGACAAACCTGCTTGTAACTTCCGGTAGGAATGTCGGAAAGACATGAAACAAAAACTTCTATGTAGGTCTTACTTAGACCTACATTTTAATAATTGACAGCTAGCAGAAAAAATCAACAGGAAGTTGGCAATTACCCCTTCAAAATAAAAGTTTTCGTGAAAACCCGTCACCTTTTTCAAATCGAAACTCCTCCCAGTGCGTTTGTCGTTTCGGCTTCAAACTCGCACAGGAGAGAGATTGAACCCTTTTAAAAAAAGTGGTCGGACAAAATTGTGATACGTTTTCCGGTTTTGATTCTACGCGCGTTCAAAGAACCCCTGCGCAAATTTTCCTAAAAAATGTCATTTTTGCCTCTTTGAGCTGTAATTTGACCCCCTTAAAATGCTTCAAAACTCACCAAACTTGGCACACACATCAGGACTGGCAACAATTGCGAGCTGATGAAAAAACCAAACCCCAAAACTCAAAATTGTGCTCTAGCGCCCCCTAGGAATACAACACAGACAAACTGCTCCTAGGAAGAAAACAAAGACAAAACTGCTTGTAACTTCCGGTAGGAATGTCGTAGAGACATGAAACAAAAACCACTATGTAGGTCTGACTTAGACCTACATTTGAATAATTAACATGCTTTGGCAAAAATCAACAGGGAGCTTGATATTTTCACTTCAATACAAGAACTGCATTACTTTCACAATGCATTAAATAGTGGGACGAAGGCGTCTTAAGCCCTGGGGCTCGGGGACAGCAACCCAAGGCGCACTCGCACCTTCGCACCCTAATTTGACCCCCTTAACATGCTTCAAAACTCACCAAAATTGACACACACATCGGTATGGAGCGGCAGACCAACTTATTAAGCAACCAAACCCCAAAAATTAAAATTGCAAGCTAGCGCCCCCTAGGAAGAGACAAAAAAGAGACTGCTTGTAACTTCCGTTAGGAATGTCGTAGAGACATGAAACGAAAACCTCTGTGTAGGTCTGACTAAGACCTACATTTCCAATTAAAAAGGTCTATACCCAAAATCAACAGAAATTTTGCTAAAACTCATTCAAAGCAACATTTTCGCAAAAAACGCTATTTTTGCCTCTTTGAGCTTTAATTTGACCCCCTTAGAATGCTTCAAAACTCACCAAACTTGGCACACACATCAGGACTGGCAGAAATTGCGATCTAGTGAAAAAACCAAACCTTAAACCTCAAAATTGCGCTCTATTGCAATTTTTGAAAAAAACACAGAAAAACTGCTCCTAGGAAGAGGAAACGGATAAAACTGCTTGTAACTTCTGGTAGGAACGTCGGACAGACATGAAACAAAAACCTCTGTGTAGGTCTCACTTAGACCTACATTTTGATAGGTGGCATCTTTCAGTTAAAATCAACAGGAAGTTGCCAATTACCCCTTCAAAATAAAAGTTTTGTAAAAAGCCGTCACCTTTTTCCAGACAAAACTGCTTGTAACTTCTGTTAGGAATGTCGTAGAGACATGAAACAAAGACCTCTATGTTGGTCTGACTAAGATCGGGACCCGGGACACGGCGGCGGCGGCCAACGGCGGACCCGACCAACGCTGCTTGCAGCTTTAATTCTTATTATTCCGCCGCCTCTTTGAACCTTAATTTGACCCACTGACCATGCTCCAAAACTCACCAAAGTTGACACACACGTCGGTACGGTGGGCCTTCCCAACTTATTAAGCAACCAAACCCCAAAAATCAAAATTGCGCTCTAGCGCCCCCTAAAACGAAAAAAAAAACAGACTGCTTGTAACTTCCGTTAGGAATGTCGTAGAGACATGAAACAAAAACCTCTATGTAGGTCTGACTTAGACCTAAATTCCATAATTGTATCTTCTGGGGCCAAAATCAACAAAAAATTTTCAAAAACCCATTCAAAGCCAAATTTTCACAAAAAAATGCAATTTTTGCCTCTTTGAGCTGTAATTTGACCCCCTTAAAATGCTTCAAAACTCACCAAACTTGGCACACACATCAGGACTGGCAGAAATTGCGATCTAATGAAAAAAAAAAAAAAAAAAAATCAAAATTGCGCTCTAGCGCAATTTTTGAATAAAACACAGAAAAAACTGCTTCCAGGAAGAAAACATAGACAAAACTGCTTGTAACTTCCGGTAGGAATGTTGGAAAGACATGAAACAAAAACTTCTATGTAGGTCTCACTTAGACCTACATTTTAATAATTGACAGCTAGCAGAAAAAATCAACAGGAAGTTGGCAATTACCCCTTCAAAATAAAAGTTTTCGTGAAAACCCGTAACCTTTTTCAAATCGAAACTCCTCCCAGTGCGTTTGTCGTTTCGGCTTCAAACTCGCACAGGAGAGAGATTGAACCCTTTTAAAAAAAGTGGTCGGACAAAATTGTGATAAGTTTTAAGGGTTTGATTTTACGCGCCTTCAAAGATCCCCTGCGCAAATTTTCCTAAAAAAGATAATTTTTACCTCTTTGAGCTGTAATTTGACCCCCTTAAAATGCTTCAAAACTCACCAAACTTGGCACACACATCAGGACTGGCAACAATTGCGAGCTGATGAAAAAACCAAACCCCAAAACTCAAAATTGTGCTCTAGCGCCCCCTAGGAATACAACACAGACAAACTACTCCTAGGAAGAAAACAAAGACAAAACTGCTTGTAACTTCCGGTAGGAATGTCGTAGAGACATGAAACAAACACCACTATGTAGGTCTGACTTAGACCTACATTTGAATAATTAACATACTTTGGCAAAAATCAACAGGGAACTTGATATTTTCACTTCAATACAACAACTGCATTACTTTCACAATGCATTAAATAGTGGCACCAAGGCTTCTCCTGCCGTGGGGCTCGGGGACAGCAACCCAAGGCGCGCTCGCACCTTCGCACCCTAATTTGACACCCTTAACATGCTTCAAAACTCACCAAAATTGACGCACACATCGGTATGGAGCGGCAGACCAACCTATTAAGCAACCAAACCCCGAAAATGAAAATTGCGCGCTAGCGCCCCCTAGGAAGAGACAAAAAACAGACTGCTTGTAACTTCCGTTAGGAATGTCGTAGAGACATGAAACAAAAACCTCTGTGTAGGTCTGACTTAGACCTACATTTCCAATAAACACTGCTGTACCTAAAATCAACAGGAAGTTGGCAAAAACCCCTTCAAAACAAAATTTTCGCAAAATATGCCTTTTTTGCCTCTTTGAACTGAAATTTGACCCCCTTAAAATGCTTCAAAGTGCAAGTTAGAGCAATACAATGCCAAGCGAAAGCCATTTATCAACAACATCCAGAAACGCAAATCTATAATTTGACCCCCTTAACATGCTTCAAAACTCACCAAATTTTACACACACATCAGGACTGGTGAAAATTGCCATCCAATAAAAAAACCAAACCCCAAAAATGAAAATTGTGCTCTAGCGCCCCCTAGGAAAATAAACTGATAAAACTGCTTGTAAATTCTGTTAGGAATGTCGTAGACTGATGAAACAAAAACTTCTATGGAGGTCTGACTAAGATCGGGACTCGGGACACGGCGGCGGCGGCGGCGGCCAACGGCGGACCCGACCAACGCTGCTTGCAGCTTTAATTAGGGTCCGCCCTGCCAGCAAAGGACTCCATGTCCTTTGCCATGGCAAGGACCCTATTGTATCTGTAGCGTTTTATTAGGGTCCGCCCTGCCAGCAAAGGACATCCATGTCCTTTGCCCTGGCAAGGACCCTATTGAATCTGCTGCGTTTATTATTATTATTAGGGTCCGCCCTGCAATGGCAAAGGACATCCATGTCCTTTGCCATGCAAGGACCCTATTGAATCTGTAACGTTTTCTTATTATTAGGGTCCGCACTGCCAGCAAAGGACTCTGTCCTTTGCCATGGCAAGGACCCTATTGTTCCTGCTGCGTTTTATTCTTTCTTTATTAGGGTCCGCCCTGCAATGGCAAAGGACATCCATGTCCTTTGCCATGCAAGGACCCTATTGAATCTGCTGCGTTTTATTATTAGGGTCCGCCCTGCCAGCAAAGGACATCCATGTCCTTTGCCATGGCAAGGACCCTATTGAATCTGCTGCGTTTTATTAGGGTCCGCCCTGCCAGCAAAGGACTCCATGTCCTTTGCCATGGCAAGGACCCTATTGAATCTGTAGCGTTTTATTATTCTTTATTATTAGGGTCCGCCCTGCAATGGCAAAGGACATCCATGTCCTTTGCCATGCAAGGACCCTATTGAATCTGCTGCGTTTTATTCTTTCTTTCTTTCTTTCTTTCTTTCTTTCTTCCGCACCGTCGCGCCCCAATTTCACCCTCTTAACATATTTCAAAACTCACCAAATTTGACACACACGTCGGTCTTTCATGCCTTCCCAACATATTAGGCTGCCAAATCATAAAAATCAAAATTGCGCAATAGCGCCCCCTAGGAAGAAAAAAAAAAGAGACTGCTTGTAACTTCCGTTAGGAATGTCGTAGAGACATGAAACAAAAACCTCTATGTAGGTCTGACTTCGACCTAAATTTCATAATTGTATCTTCTGGGGCAAAAATTTACGGACATTTTGCAAAAACCCATTCAAAGCAAAATTTTCACAAAAAATGCCATTTTTGCCTCTTTGAGCTGTAATTTGACCCCCTTAAAATGCTTCAAAACTCACCAAACTTGGCAGACACATCAGGAATGGCAGAAATTGGGATCTAATGAAAAAAATTTTTTTAAAAACTCAAAATTGCGCTCTAGCGCAATTTTTGAGTAAAACACAGAAAAAACTGCTTCTAGGAAGAAAACACAGACAAAACTGCTTGTAACTTCCGGTAGGAATGTCGGAAAGACATGAAACAAAAACTTCTATGTAGGTCTTACTTAGACCTACATTTTAGTAATTGACAGCTAGCAGAAAAAATCAACAGGAAGTTGACAATTACCCCTTCAAAATAAAAGTTTTTGTAAAAACCCGTCACCTTTTTCAAATCGATACTCCTCCCAGTGCGTTTGTCGTTTCGGCTTCAAACTCGCACAGGAGAGAGTTTGAACCCTTCTGATTAAAAGTATAGATCAAAGTTTTGATAAGTTTTAAGGTTTTGATTTTACGCGCCTTTAAAGATCCCCTGCGCAAAGTTTCCTAAAAAAATTCATTTTTGCCTCTTTGAGCTGTAATTTGACCCCCTTAAAATGCTTCAAAACTCACCAAACTTGGCACACACATCAGGACTGGCAGAAATTGCGATCTAGTGAAAAAACCAAACCTTAAAACTCAAAATTGTGCTCTAGCGCCCCCTAGGAATACAACACAGACAAACTGCTCCTAGGAAGAAAACAAAGACAAAACTGCTTTTAACTTCCGGTAGGAATGTCGTAGAGACATGAAACAAAAACCACTATGTAGGTCTGACTTAGACCTACATTTGAATAATTAACATACTTTGGCAAAAATGAACAGGGAGCTTGATATTTTCACTTAGATACAACAACTGCATTACTTTCACAATGCATTAAATAGTGGCACCAAGGCTTCTCCTGCCGTGGGGCTCGGGGGCAGCAACCCAAGGCGCGCTCGCACCTTCGCACCCTAATTTGACCCCCTTAACATGCTTCAAAACTCACCAAAATTGACACACACATCGGTATGGAGCGGCAGACCAACTTATTAAGCAACCAAACCCCAAAAATTAAAATTGCAAGCTAGCGCCCCCTAGGAAGAGACAAAAAACAGACTGCTTGTAACTTCCGTTAGGAATGTCGTAGAGACATGAAACAAAAACCTCTGTGTAGGTCTGACTTAGACCTACATTTCCAATAACACTTCTGTACCTAAAATCAACAGGAAGTTAGCAAAAACCCCTTCAAAACAAAATCTTCGCAAAATATGCCTTTTTTGCCTCTTTGAACTGAAATTTGACACCCTTAAATGCTTCAAAGTGCAAGTTAGAGCTATACAATGCCAAGCGAAAGCATTTTATCAACAACATCCAGAAACGCAAATCTATAATTTGACCCCCTTAACATGCTTCAAAACTCACCAAATTTTACACACACATCAGGACTGGTGAAAATTGCCATCCAATAAAAAAACCAAACCCCAAAAATGAAAATTGTGCTCTAGCGCCCCCTAGGAAAATAAACTGATGAAACTGCTTGTAAATTTTGTTAGGAATGTCGTAGAGTGATGAAACAAAAACTTCTATGGAGGTCTGACTAAGATCGGGACTCGGGACACGGCGGCGGCGGCGGCGGCCAACGGCGGACCCGACCAACGCTGCTTGCAGCTTTAATTATTATTCTTTCTTTCTTTCTTTATTCCGCACCGTCGCGCCCCAACATCACCCCCTTAACATGCTTCAAAACTCACCAAAGTTGACACACGCGTCGGTCTACCGTGACACCACAACATATTAAGCAACCAAACCCCAAAAATGAAAATTGCGCTCTAGCGCCCCCTAGGAAAAAAAAAAAACAGACTGCTTGTAACTTCCGGTAGGAATGTCGTAGAGACATGAAACAAAAACCTCTATGTAGGTCTGACTTAGACCTAAATTCCATAATTGTATCTTCTGGGGCCAAAATCAACAAAAAATTTTCAAAAACCCATTCAAAGCCAAATTTTCACTAAAAATGCAATTTTTGCCTCTTTGAGCTGTAATTTGCCCCCCTTAAAACGCTTCAAAACTCACCAAACTTGGCAGACACATCAGGACTGGCAGAAATTGCGATCTAATGAAAAAAAAAAAAAAAAAAACTCAAAATTGCGCTCTAGCTTAATTTTTCAATAAAACACAGAAAAAACTGCTTCCAGGAAGAAACAACAGACAAAACTGCTTGTAACTTCGGGTAGGAATGTCGGAAAGACATGAAACAAAAACTTCTATGTAGGTCTCATTAAGACCTACATTTTAGTAATTGACAGCTAGCAGAAATAATCAACAGGAAGTTGGCAATTACCCCTTCAAAATAAAAGTTTTGTAAAAACCCGTCACCTTTTTCAAATCGAAACTCCTCCCAGTGCGTTTGTCGTTTCGGCTTCAAACTCGCACAGGAGAGAGATTGAACCCTTTTAAAAAAAGTGGTCGGACAAAGTTGTGATAAGTTCTAAGGTTTTGATTTTACGCGCCTTCAAAGAACCCCTGCGCAAAATTTCCAAAAAAATATCATTTTTACCTCTTTGAGCTGTAATTTGACCCCCTTAAAATGCTTCAAAACTCACCAAACTTGGCACACACATCAGGACTGGCAACAATTGCGATCTAGTGAAGAAACCAAACCCCAAAACTCAAAATTGTGCTCTAGCGCCCCCTAGGAATACAACACAGACAATACCCTAATTTGACCCCCTTAACATGCTTCAAAACTCACCAAAGTTGACACACACGTCGGTACGGTGTCCCTCCCCAACATATTAGGTAACCAAACCCCAAAAATGAAAATTGCGCGCTAGCGCCCCCTAGCAAAAAACAAAAACAAATCGCTTGTAACTTCCGTCACGAATGTCGTAGAGACATGAAACAAAAACCTCTGTGTAGGTCTGACTAAGACCTACATTTCCAATAAAAAATGTCTATAACCAAAATCAACAGAAATCTTGCAAAAACTCATTCAAAGCAAAATTTTCGCAAAAAAATGCTATTTTTGCCTCTTTGAGCTGCAATTTGACCCCCTTAAAATGCTTCAAAACTCACCAAACTTGGCACACACATCAGGACTGGCAACAATTGCAAGCTAATGAAAAAACCAAACCTTAAAACTCAAAATTGCGCTCTATTGCAATTTTTGAAAAAAACACAGAAAAACTGCTCCTAGGAAGAGGAAACGGATAAAACTGCTTGTAACTTCTGGTAGGAACGTCGGACAGACACGAAACAAAAACCTCTACGTAGGTCTCACTTAGACCTACATTTTGATGATTGGCATCTTTCAGTTGAAATCAACAGGAAGTTGGCAATTACCCCTTCAAAATAAAAGTTTTGTAAAAAGCCGTCACCTTTTTCCAGACAAAACTGCTTGTAACTTCTGTTAGGAATGTCGTAGAGACATGAAACAAAGACCTCTATGGAGGTCTGACTAAGATCGGGACTCGGGACACGGCGGCGGCGGCGGCGGCCAACGGCGGACCCGACCAACGCTGCTTGCAGCTTTAATTATTATTATTATTCCGCAGCTTCGAACCCTAATTTGACCCACTGACCATGCTCCAAAACTCACCAAATTTTAAACACACATCGGTAAGGCTTGGCAAAAACACATATTAAGCAACCAAACCCCAAAATACAAAATTGCGCGCTAGCGCCCCCTATGAAAAAAAAAAAAAAAACTGCTTGTAACTTCCGTTAGGAATGTCGTAGAGACGTGAAACGAAAACCTCTATGTAAGTCTGACTTAGACCTACATTTCATAATAGTATGTTCTCGGGCAAAAATCAACAGAAATTTTGCAAAAACCCATTCAAAGCAAAATTTTTGCAAAAAAATGCTCTTTTTGCCTCTTTGAGCTGTAATTTGACCCCCTTAAAATGCTTCAAAACTCACCAAACTTGGCACACACATCAGGACTGGCAGAAATTGCAATCTAATGAAAAAAAAAAAAAAAAAAACTCAAAATTGCGCTCTAGCTTAATTTTTCAATAAAACACAGAAAAAACTGCTTCCAGGAAGAAACCACAGACAAAACTGCTTGTAACTTCGGGTAGGAATGTCGGAAAGACATGAAACAAAAACTTCTATGTAGGTCTCATTAAGACCTACATTTTAGTAATTGACAGCTAGCAGAAATAACCAACAGGAAGTTGGCAATTACCCCTTCAAAATAAAAGTTTTGTAAAAACCCGTCACCTTTTTCAAATCGAAACTCCTCCCAGTGCGTTTGTCGTTTCGGCTTCAAACTCGCACAGGAGAGAGATTGAACCCTTTTAAAAAAAGTGGTCGGACAAAGTTGTGATAAGTTCTAAGGTTTTGATTTTACGCGCCTTCAAAGAACCCCTGCGCAAATTTTCCAAAAAAATATCATTTTTACCTCTTTGAGCTGTAATTTGACCCCCTTAAAATGCTTTAAAACTCACCAAACTTGGCACACACATCAGGACTGGCAACAATTGCGAGTTAATGAAAAAACCAAACCCAAAAACTCAAAATTGTGCTCTAGCGCCCCCTAGGAATACAACACAAACAATACCCTAATTTGACCCCCTTAACATGCTTCAAAACTCACCAAAGTTGACACACACGTCGGTACGGTGTCCCTCCCCAACATATTAAGCAACCAAACCCCAAAAATGAAAATTGCGCGCTAGCGCCCCCTAGCAAAAAACAAAAACAAATCGCTTGTAACTTCCGTCAGGAATGTCGTAGAGACATGAAACAAAAACCTCTGTGTAGGTCTGACTTAGACCTACATTTCCAATAAAAAATGTCTATACCCAAAATCAACAGAAATCTTGCAAAAACTCATTCAAAGCAAAATGTTCGCAAAAAAATGCTATTTTTGCCTCTTTGAGCTGCAATTTGACCCCCTTAAAATGCTTCAAAACTCACCAAACTTGGCACACACATCAGGACTGGCAGAAATTGCGATCTAGTGAAAAAACCAAACCTTAAAACTCAAAATTGCGCTCTATTGCAATTTTTGAAAAAAACACAGAAAAACTGCTCCTAGGAAGAGGAAACGGATAAAACTGCTTGTAACTTCTGGTAGGAACGTCGGACAGACATGAAACAAAAACCTCTATGTAGGTCTCACTTAGACCTACATTTTGATGATTGGCATCTTTCAGTTGAAATCAACAGGAAGTTGGCAATTACCCCTTCAAAATAAAAGTTTTGTAAAAAGCCGTCACCTTTTTCCAGACAAAACTGCTTGTAACTTCTGTTAGGAATGTCGTAGAGACATGAAACAAAGACCTCTATGTTGGTCTGACTAAGATCGGGACTCGGGACACGGCGGCGGCGGCGGCGGCGGCCAACGGCGGACCCGACCAACGCTGCTTGCAGCTTTAATTATTTATTATTATTATTATTATTATTATTCTTCCGCAGCTTCGAACTCTAATTTGACCCACTGACCATGCCTCAAAACTCACCAAATTTGGCACACACATCGGTAAGGCTTGGCAAAAACACATATTAAGCAACCAAACCCCAAAAATGAAAAATGCGCGCTAGCGCCCCCTACGAAAAAAAAAAAACAGACTGCTTGTAACTTCCGGTAGGAATGTCGTAGAGACATGAAACAAAATCCTCTATGTAGAACTGACCTAGACCTAAATTCCCCATCAGAAACTCCTATACCTAAAATCAACAGAAATTTTGCAAAACCCTTTCAAAGCAAAATTTTCGCCAAAAAACGCTATTTTTGCCTCTTTGAGCTGCAATTTGACCCCCTTAAAATGCTTCAAAACTCACCAAACTTGGAACACACATCAGGACTGGCAGAAATTGTGATCTAATGAAAAAAAAAAAAAAAAAATCTCAAAATTGTGCTCTAGCGCAATTTTTCAATAAAACACAGAAAAAACTGCTTCCAGGAAGAAAACACAGACAAAACTGCTTGTAACTTCGGGTAGGAATGCCGGAAAGACATGAAACAAAAACTTCTATGTAGGTCTCATTGAGACCTACATTTTAGTAATTGACAGCTAGCAGAAATAATCAACAGGAAGTTGGCAATTACCCCTTCAAAATAAAAGTTTTGTAAAAACCCGTCACCTTTTTCAAATCGAAACTCCTCCCAGTGCGTTTGTCGTTTTGGCTTCAAACTCGCACAGGAGAGAGATTGAACCCTTTTAAAAAAAGTGGTCGGACAAAGTTGTGATAAGTTCTAAGGTTTTGATTTTACGCGCCTTCAAAGATCCCCTGCGCAAATTTTCCAAAAAAATATCATTTTTACCTCTTTGAGCTGTAATTTGACCCCCTTAAAATGCTTCAAAACTCACCAAACTTGGCACACACATCAGGACTGGCAACAATTGCGAGCTGATGAAAAAACCAAACCCCAAAACTCAAAATTGTGCTCTAGCGCCCCCTAGGAATACAACACAGACAATACCCTAATTTGACCCCCTTAACATGCTTCAAAACTCACCAAAGTTGACACACACGTCGGTACGGTGTCCCTCCCCAACATATTAAGCAACCAAACCCCAAAAATTAAAATTGCGCGCTAGCGCCCCCTAGCAAAAAAAAAAAACAAACCGCTTGTAACTTCCGTCAGGAATGTCGTAGAGACATGAAACAAAAACCTCTGTGTAGGTCTGACTAAGACCTACATTTCCAATAAAAATGTCTATACCCAAAATCAACAGAAATCTTGCAAAAACTCATTCAAAGCAAAATTTTCGCAAAAAAATGCTATTTTTGCCTCTTTGAGCTGCAATTTGACCCCCTTAAAATGCTTCAAAACTCACCAAACTTGGCACACACATCAGGACTGGCAGAAATTGCGATCTAATGGAAAAACCAAACCTGACTAAGATCGGGACTCGGGACACAGCGGCGGCGGCGGCGGCCAACGGCGGACCCGACCAACGCTGCTTGCAGCTTTAATTATTATTATTCCGCCGCCTCTTTGAACCTTAATTTGACCCACTGACCATGCTCCAAAACTCACCAAATTTCACACACTCATCAGAACTGGCGAAAATTGCCATCTAATAAAAAAACCAAACCCGAAAAATGAAAAATGCGCTCTAGCGCCCCCTACGAAAATCAAAAAACAGATTGCTCGTAACTTCCGTTAGGAATGTCGTAGAGACATGAAACAAAATCCTCTATGTAGAACTGACCTAGACCTAAATTCCCCATCAGAAACTCCTATACCTAAAATCAACAGAAATTTTGCAAAACCCTTTCAAAGCAAAATTTTCGCCAAAAAACGCTATTTTTGCCTCTTTGAGCTGTAATTTGACCCCCTTAAAATGCTTCAAAACTCACCAAACTTGGCAGACACATCAGGACTGGCAGAAATTGTGATCTAATGAAAAAAAAAAAAAAAAAATCTCAAAATTGTGCTCTAGCGCAATTTTTCAATAAAACACAGAAAAAACTGCTTCCAGGAAGAAACCACAGACAAAACTGCTTGTAACTTCGGGTAGGAATGTCGGAAAGACATGAAACAAAAACTTCTATGTAGGTCTCATTAAGACCTACATTTTAGTAATTGACAGCTAGCAGAAATAATCAACAGGAAGTTGGCAATTACCCCTTCAAAATAAAAGTTTTGTAAAAACCCGTCACCTTTTTCAAATCGAAACTCCTCCCAGTGCGTTTGTCGTTTCGGCTTCAAACTCGCACAGGAGAGAGATTGAACCCTTTTAAAAAAAGTGGTCGGACAAAGTTGTGATAAGTTCTAAGGTTTTGATTTTACGCGCCTTCAAAGAACCCCTGCGCAAATTTTCCAAAAAAATATCATTTTTACCTCTTTGAGCTGTAATTTGACCCCCTTAAAATGCTTCAAAACTCACCAAACTTGGCACACACATCAGGACTGGCAACAATTGCGAGTTAATGAAAAAACCAAACCCAAAAACTCAAAATTGTGCTCTAGCGCCCCCTAGGAATACAACACAGACAATACCCTAATTTGACCCCCTTAACATGCTTCAAAACTCACCAAATTTGACACACACATCGGTATGGAGCGGTAGACCAACATATTAGGTAACCAAACCCCAAAAATGAAAATTGCGCGCTAGCGCCCCCTAGGAAGATACAAAAAACAGACTGCTTGTAACTTCCGTTAGGAATGTCATAGAGACATGAAACAAAAACCTCTGTGTAGGTCTGACTTAGACCTACATTTTGATAATTGGCATCTTTCAGTTAAAATCAACAGGAAGTTGCCAATTACCCCTTCAAAATAAAAGTTTTGTAAAAAGCCGTCACCTTTTTCCAGACAAAACTGCTTGTAACTTCTGTTAGGAATGTCGTAGAGACATGAAACAAAGACCTCTATGTTGGTCTGACTAAGATCGGGACTCGGGACACGGCGGCGGTGGCGGCGGCCAACGGCGGACCCGACCAACGCTGCTTGCAGCTTTAATTATTCTTTCTTTCTTCCGCACCGATACTCGCATATGCGCTGTATTTTGACCCACTGACCATGCCTCAAAGCACACCAAATTTGACACACGCGTCGGTGAGGAGTTTCTCCCCAACATATTAGGGAGCCGAACCAGAAAAATCAAAATTGCGCTCTAGCGCCCCCTAGGAAAAGACAAAAAATGGATTGCTTGTAACTTCCGGTAGGAATGTCGTAGAGACATGAAACAAAATCCTCTATGTAGAACTGACCGAGACCTAAATTCCCCATCAGAAACTCCTATACCTAAAATCAACAGAAATTTTGCAAAACCCTTTCAAAGCAAAATTTTCACCAAAAATGCTATTTTTGCCTCTTTGAGCTGCAATTTGACCCCCTTAAAATGCTTCAAAACTCACCAAACTTGGCAGACACATCAGGACTGGCAGAAATTGTGATCTAATGAAAAAAAAAAATTCTAAAACTCAAAATTGAGCTCTACAAAATTTTTAGAATGAAACACAGAAAAAACTGCTTCTAGGAAGAAAACACAGACAAAACTGCTTGTAACTTCCGGTAGGAATGTCGGAAAGACATGAAACAAAAACTTCTATGTAGGTCTTACTTAGACCTACATTTTAATAATTGACAGCTAGCAGAAAAAATCAACAGGAAGTTGGCAATTACCCCTTCAAAATAAAAGTTTTTGTGAAAACCCGTCACCTTTTTCAAATCGAAACTCCTCCCAGTGCGTTTGTCGTTTCGGCTTCAAACTTGCACAGGAGAGAGATTGAACCCTTTTAAAAAAAGTGGTCGGACAAAATTGTGATAAGTTTTCCGGTTTTGATTTTACGCGCGTTCAAAGAACCCCTGCGCAAATTTTCCTAAAAAATGTCATTTTTGCCTCTTTGAGCTGTAATTTGACCCCCTTAAAATGCTTCAAAACACACCAAACTTGGCACACACATCAGGACTGGCAACAATTGCGAGCTGATGAAAAAACCAAACTCCAAAACTCAAAATTGTGCACTAGCGCCCCCTATTAATACAACACAGACAAACTGCTCCTAGGAAGAAAACAAAGACAAAACTGCTTGTAACTTCCGGTAGGAATGTCAGAGAGACATGAAACAAAAACCACTATGTAGGTCTGACTTAGACCTACATTTGAATAATTAACATACTTTGGCAAAAATCAACAGGAAGCTAGATATTTTCACTTCAATACAACAACTGCATTACTTTCACAATGCATTAAATAGTGGCACCAAGGCGTCTTAAGCCCTGGGGCTCGGGGGCAGCAACCCAAGGCGCGCTCGCACCTTCGCACCCTAATTTGACCCCCTTAACATGCTTCAAAACTCACCAAATTTGACACTCACATCGGTATGGAGCGGCAGACCAACTTATTAAGCAACCAAACCCCAAAAATGAAAATTGCGCGCTAGCGCCCCCTAGTAAGAGACAAAACACAGACTGCTTGTAACTTCCGTTAGGAATGTCGTAGAGACATGAAACAAAAACCTCTGTGTAGGTCTGACTAAGACCTACATTTCCAATTGAAAAGGTCTATACCCAAAATCAACAGAAATTTTGCAAAAACTCATTCAAAGCAACATTTACGCAAAAAATGCTATTTTTGCCTCTTTGAGCTGTAATATGACCCCCTTAAAATGCTTCAAAACTCACCAAACTTGGCACACACATCAGGACTGGCAGAAATTGCGATCTAGTGAAAAAACCAAACCTTAAAACTCAAAATTGCGCTCTATTGCAATTTTTGAAAGAAACACAGAAAAAACTGCTCCTAGGAAGAGGAAACGGATAAAACCGCTTGTAATTTCTGGTAGGAACATCGGACAGACATGAAACAAAAACCTCTATGTAGGTCTCACTTAGACCTACATTTTGATAGGTGGCATCTTTCAGTTAAAATCAACAGGAAGTTGGCAATTACCCCTTCAAAATAAAAGTTTTGTAAAAAGCCGTCACCTTTTTCCAGACAAAAGTGCTTGTAACTTCTGTTAGGAATGTCGTAGAGACATGAAACAAAGACCTCTATGTTGGTCAGACTAAGATCGGGACTCGGGACACGGCGGTGGCGGCGGCCAACGGCGGACCCGACCAACGCTGCTTGCAGCTTTAATTAGGGTCCGCCCTGCCAGCAAAGGACTCTGTCCTTTGCCCTGGCAAGGACCCTATTGAATCTGCTGCGTTTTATTAGGGTCCGCCCTGCCAGCAAAGGACATCCATGTCCTTTGCTAAGGCAAGGACCCTATTGAATCTGTAACGTTTCTTATTAGGGTCCGCCCTGCAATGGCAAAGGACATCCATGTCCTTTGCCATGCAAGGACCCTATTGAATCTGTAACGTTTCTTATTATTATTATTCTTTCTTTCTTTCTTTCTTCCGCACCGTCGCGCCCCAACATCACCCTCTTAACATATTTCAAAACTCACCAAATTTGACACACACGTCGGTCTTTCATGCCTTCCCAACATATTAGGCAGCCAAATCATAAAAATCAAAATTGCGCAATAGCGCCCCCTAGGAAGAAAAAAAAAACAGACTGCTTGTAACTTCCGTTAGGAATGTCGTAGAGACATGAAACAAAAACCTCTGTGTAGGTCTGACTGAGATCTACATTTCCAATAAAAAATGTCTATACCCAAAATCAACAGAAATTTTGCAAAAACTCATTCAAAGCAAAATTTTAGCAAAAAATGCTATTTTTGCCTCTTTGAGCTGCAATTTGACCCCCTTAAAATGCTTCAAAACTCACCAAACTTGGCACACACATCAGGACTGGCAGAAATTGCAATCTAATGAAAAAAAAACAAAAAAAAACTCAAAATTGCGCTCTAGCGCAATTTTTTAATAAAACACAGAAAAAACTGCTTCCAGGAAGAAAACACAGACAAAACTGCTTGTAACTTCCAGTAGGAATGTCGGAAAGACATGAAACAAAAACTTCTAGGTAGGTCTGACTTAGACCTACATTTCGATAATCGACATCCTTCGGCAAAAATCAACAGGAAGTTAAAAATTGCCCCTTCAAAATAAAAGTTTTGTGAAAACCCGTCACCTTTTTCAAATCGAAACTCCTCCCAGTGCGTTTGTCGTTTCGGCTTCAAACTCGCACAGGAGAGAGATTGAACCCTTTTAAAAAAAGTGGTCGAACAAATTTTTGATAAGTTCTCCGGTTTGGATTTTACGCGCCTTCAAAAAACCCCTGCGCAAAATTTCCTAAAAAATGTCTTTTTTGCCTCTTTAAACTGTAATTTGACCTACTTAAAATGCTTCAAAGTGCAAGTTAAAGCCCTACTATGCCAAGCAAAAGCCATTTATCAACAACATCCAGAATTGTCGATCTGTAATTTCACCCCCTTAACATGCTTCAAAACTCACCAAATTTTACACACATATCAGGACTGGCAAAAACTGCCATCGAATAAAAAACCAAACCCCAAAAATCTAAATTGCGCTTAGCGCCCCCTAGGAAAAAACCCAGACAAAACTGCATGTAACTTCTGTTAGAAATGTCGTAGAGACATGAAATAAAAACCTCTATGTTGGTTTGACTAAGATCGGGACCCGGGACACGGCGGCGGCGGCCAACGGCGGACCCGACCAACGCTGCTTGCAGCTTTAATTAGGGTCCGCCCTGCAATGGCAAAGGACATCCATGTCCTTTGCCATGCAAGGACCCTATTGAATCTGTAACGTTTCTTATTATTATTATTATTCTTTCTTTCTTTATTCCGCACCGTCGCGCCCCAACATCACCCCCTTAACATGCTTCAAAACTCACCAAAGTTGACACACACGTCGGTCTACCGTGACACCACAACATATTAAGCAACCAAACCCCAAAAATGAAAATTGCGCTCTAGCGCCCCCTAAAAGGAAACAAAAAACAGACTGCTTGTAACTTCCGTTAGGAATGTCGTAGAGACATGAAACAAAAACCTCTGTGTAGGTCTGACTTAGACCTAAATTCCATAATTGTATCTTCTGGGGCCAAAATCAACAAAAAATTTTCAAAAACCCATTCAAAGCCAAATTTTCACAAAAAATGCAATTTTTGCCTCTTTGAGCTGCAATTTGCCCCCCTTAAAATACTTCAAAACTCACCAAACTTGGCAGACACATCAGGACTGGCAGAAATTGCGATCTAATGAAAAAAAAAAAAAAAAAAACTCAAAATTGCGCTGTAGCGCAATTTTTTAATAAAACACAGAAAAAACTGCTTCCAGGAAGAAAACACAGACAAAACTGCTTGTAACTTCCGGTAGGAATGTCGGAAAGACATGAAACAAAAACTTCTAGGTAGGTCTGACTTAGACCTACATTTCGATAATCGACATCCTTCGGCAAAAATCAACAGGAAGTTAAAAAATTGCCCCTTCAAAATAAAAGTTTTGTGAAAACCCGTCACCTTTTTCAAATCAAAACTCCTCCCAGTGCGTTTGTCGTTTCGGCTTCAAACTCGCACAGGAGAGAGATTGAACCCTTTTAAAAAAAGTGGTCGAACAAATTTTTGATAAGTTCTCCGGTTTGGATTTTACGCGCCTTCAAAAAACCCCTGCGCAAAGTTTCCTAAAAAATGTCTTTTTTGCCTCTTTAAACTGTAATTTGACCTACTTAAAATGCTTCAAAGTGCAAGTTAAAGCCCTACTATGCCAAGCAAAAGCCATTTATCAACAACATCCAGAATTGTCGATCTGTAATTTCACCCCCTTAACATGCTTCAAAACTCACCAAATTTTACACACATATCAGGACTGGCAAAAACTGCCATCTAATAAAAAACCAAACCCCAAAAATCTAAATTGCGCTTAGCGCCCCCTAGGAAAAAACCCAGACAAAACTGCATGTAACTTCTGTTAGAAATGTCGTAGAGACATGAAATAAAAACCTCTATGTTGGTTTGACTAAGATCGGGACCCGGGACACGGCGGCGGCGGCCAACGGCGGACCCGACCAACGCTGCTTGCAGCTTTAATTATTATTATTCTTTATTATTATTCTTCCGCACCGTCGCGCCCCAATATCACCCCTTTAACATATTCCAAAACTCACCAAAGTTGACACACGCGTCGGTCTACCGTGACACCACAACATATTAAGCAACCAAACCCCAAAAATGAAAAATGCGCGCTAGCGCCCCCTACGAAAAAAAAAAAACAGACTGATTGTAACTTCCGGTAGGAATGTCGTAGAGACATGAAACAAAATCCTCTATGTAGAACTGACCTAGACCTAAATTCCCCATCAGAAACTCCTATACCTAAAATCAACAGAAATTTTGCAAAACCCTTTCAAAGCAAAATTTTCGCCAAAAAACGCTATTTTTGCCTCTTTGAGCTGCAATTTGACCCCCTTAAAATGCTTCAAAACTCACCAAACTTGGCACACACATCAGGACTGGCAGAAATTGTGATCTAATGAAAAAAAAAAAAAAAAAATCTCAAAATTGTGCTCTAGCGCAATTTTTCAATAAAACACAGAAAAAACTGCTTCCAGGAAGAAACCACAGACAAAACTGCTTGTAACTTCGGGTAGGAATGCCGGAAAGACATGAAACAAAAACTTCTATGTAGGTCTCATTAAGACCTACATTTTAGTAATTGACAGCTAGCAGAAATAATCAACAGGAAGTTGGCAATTACCCCTTCAAAATAAAAGTTTTGTAAAATCCCGTCACCTTTTTCAAATCGAAACTCCTCCCAGTGCGTTTGTCGTTTCGGCTTCAAACTCGCACAGGAGAGAGATTGAACCCTTTTAAAAAAAGTGGTCGGACAAAGTTGTGATAAGTTCTAAGGTTTTGATTTTACGCGCCTTCAAAGAACCCCTATGCAAATTTTCCAAAAACATATCATTTTTACCTCTTTGAGCTGTAATTTGACCCCCTTAAAATGCTTCAAAACTCACCAAACTTGGCACACACATCAGGACTGGCAACAATTGCGAGCTGATGAAAAAACCAAACCCCAAAATTCAAAATTGTGCTCTAGCGCCCCCTAGGAATACAACACAGACAATACCCTAATTTGACCCCCTTAACATGCTTCAAAACTCACCAAATTTGACACACACATTGGTATGGAGCGGCAGACCAACATATTAGGTAACCAAACCCCAAAAATGAAAATTGCGCGATAGCGCCCCCTAGGAAGATACAAAAAACAGACTGCTTGTAACTTCCGTTAGGAATGTCGTAGAGACATGAAACAAAAACCTCTGTGTAGGTCTGACTTAGACCTACATTTTGATAATTGGCATCTTTCAGTTAAAATCAACAGGAAGTTGCCAATTACCCCTTCAAAATAAAAGTTTTGTAAAAAGCCATCACCTTTTTCCAGACAAAACTGCTTGTAACTTCTGTTAGGAATGTCGTAGAGACATGAAACAAATACCTCTATGTTGGTCTGACTAAGATCGGGACTCGGGACACGGCGGCGGCGGCGGCGGCCAACAGCGGACCCGACCAACGCTGCTTGCAGCTTTAATTATTATTCTTTCTTTCTTCCGCACCGATACTCGCCTATGCGCTGTATTTTGACCCACTGACCATGCCTCAAAGCACACCAAATTTGACACACGCGTCGGTGAGGAGTTTCTTCCCAACATATTAGGGAGCCGAACCAGAAAAATCAAAATTGCGCTCTAGCGCCCCCTAGGAAAAGACAAAAAATGGATTGCTTGTAACTTCCGGTAGGAATGTCGTAGAGACATGAAACAAAATCCTCTATGTAGAACTGACCGAGACCTAAATTCCCCATCAGAAACTCCTATACCCAAAATCAACAGAAATTTTGCAAAACCCTTTCAAAGCAAAATTTTTGCCAAAAATGCTATTTTTGCCTCTTTGAGCTGTAATTTGACCCCCTTAAAATGCTTCAAAACTCACCAAACTTGGCAGACACATCAGGACTGGCAGAAATTGTGATCTAATGAAAAAAAAAAATTCTAAAACTCAAAATTGCGCTCTACAAAATTTTTGGAATGAAACACAGAAAAAACTGCTTCTAGGAAGAAAACACAGACAAAACTGCTTGTAACTTCCGGTAGGAATGTCGGAAAGACATGAAACAAAAACTTATATGTAGGTCTTACTTAGACCTACATTTTAATAATTGACAGCTAGCAGAAAAAATCAACAGGAAGTTGGCAATTACCCCTTCAAAATAAAAGTTTTCGTGAAAACCCGTCACCTTTTTCAAATCGAAACTCCTCCCAGTGCGTTTGTCGTTTCGGCTTCAAACTTGCACAGGAGAGAGATTGAACCCTTTTAAAAAAAGTGGTCGGACAAAATTGTGATAAGTTTTAAGGGTTTGATTTTACGCGCCTTCAAAGATCCCCTGCGCAAATTTTCCTAAAAAAGATAATTTTTACCTCTTTGAGCTGTAATTTGACCCCCTTAAAATGCTTCAAAACTCACCAAACTTGGCACACACATCAGGACTGGCAACAATTGCGAGCTGATGAAAAAACCAAACTCCAAAACTCAAAATTGTGCTCTAGCGCCCCCTAGGAATACAACACGGACAAACTGCTCCTAGGAAGAAAACAAAGACAAAACTGCTTGTAACTTCCGGTAGGAATGTCAGAGAGACATGAAACAAAAACCACTATGTAGGTCTGACTTAGACCTACATTTGAATAATTGACATACTTTGGCAAAAATCAACAGGAAGCTAGATATTTTCACTTCAATACAACAACTGCATTACTTTCACAATGCATTAAATAGTGGGACGAAGGCGTCTTAAGCCCTGGGGCTCGGGGACAGCAACCCAAGGCGCGCTCGCACCTTTGCACCCTAATTTGACCCCCTTAACATGCTTCAAAACTCACCAAAATTGACACACACATCGGTATGGAGCGGCAAACCAACTTATTAAGCAACCAAACCCCAAAAATTAAAATTGCAAGCTAGCGCCCCCTAGGAAGAGACAAAAAAGAGACTGCTTGTAACTTCCGTTAGGAATGTCGTAGAGACATGAAACGAAAACCTCTGTGTAGGTCTGACTAAGATCTACATTTCCAATTAAAAAGGTCTATACCCAAAATCAACAGAAATTTTGCAAAAACTCATTCAAAGCAACATTTACGCAAAAAATGCTATTTTTGCCTCTTTGAGCTGTAATTTGACCCCCTTAAAATGCTTCGAAACTCACCAAACTTGGCACACACATCAGGACTGGCAGAAATTGCGATCTAGTGAAAAAACCAAACCTTAAACCTCAAAATTGCGCTCTATTGCAATTTTTGAAAAAAACACAGAAAAACTGCTCCTAGGAAGAGGAAACGGATAAAACTGCTTGTAACTTCTGGTAGGAAGGTCGGACAGACATGAAACAAAAACCTCTGTGTAGGTCTCACTTAGACCTACATTTTGATAGGTGGCATCTTTCAGTTAAAATCAACAGGAAGTTGGCAATTACCCCTTCAAAATAAAAGTTTTGTAAAAAGCCGTCACCTTTTTCCAGACAAAACTGCTTGTAACTTCTGTTAGGAATGTCGTAGAGACATGAAACAAAGACCTCTATGATGGTCTGACTAAGATCGGGACTCGGGACACGGCAGCGGCGGCGGCGGCCAACGGCGGACCCGACCAACGCTGCTTGCAGCTTTAATTATTATTATTCCGCACCTATACGCCCCAATTTCACCCCCTTAACATGCTTCAAAACTCACCAAAGTTGACACACACGTCGGTCTACCGTGACACCAGAACATATTAAGCAACCAAATCCCAAAAATGAAAATTGCGCTCTAGCGCCCCCTAAAACAAAAAAAAAAACAGACTGCTTGTAACTTCCGTTAGGAATGTCGTAGAGACATGAAACAAAAACCTCTATGTAGGTCTGACTCAGACCTAAATTCCATAATTGTATCCTCTGGGGCCAAAATCAACAGAAATTTTGCAAAAACCCATTCAAAGCTAAATTTTCGCAAAAATATGCTATCTTTGCCTCTTTGAGCTATAATTTGACCCCCTTAAAATGCTTCAAAACTCACCAAACTTGGCAGACCCATCAGGACTGGCATAAATTGCAATCTAATGAAAAAAAAAAAAAAAAAAACTCAAAATTGCGCTCTAGCGCAATTTTTCAATAAAACACAGAAAAAACTGCTTCCAGGAAGAAACCACAGACAAAACTGTTTGTAACTTCGGGTAGGAATGCCGGAAAGACATGAAACAAAAACTTCTATAAAGGTCTTACTTAGACCTACATTTTAGTAATTGACAGCTAGCAGAAATAATCAACAGGAAGTTGGCAATTACCCCTTCAAAATAAAAGTTTTGTAAAAACCCGTCACCTTTTTCAAATCGAAACTCCTCCCAGTGCGTTTGTCGTTTCGGCTTCAAACTCGCACAGGAGAGAGATTGAACCCTTTTAAAAAAAGTGGTCGGACAAAGTTTTGATAAGTTCTACGGTTTTGATTTTACGCGCCTTCAAAGAACCCCTGCGCAAATTTTCCGAAAAAAGGTCATTTTTGCCTCTTTGACCTGTAATTTGACCCCCTTAAAATGCTTCAAAACTCACCAAACTTGGCACACACATCAGGACTGGCAACAATTGCGAGCTGATAAAAAAACCAAACCCCAAAACTCAAAATTGTGCTCTAGCGCCCCCTAGGAATACAACACAGACAAACTGCTCCTAGGAAGAAAACAAAGATAAAACTGCTTGTAACTTCCGGTAGGAATGTCAGAGAGACATGAAACAAAAACCACTATGTAGGTCTGACTTAGACCTACATTTGAAGAATTAACATACTTTGGCAAAAATCAACAGGAAGCTAGATATTTTCACTTCAATACAACAACTGCATTACTTTCACAATGCATTAAATAGTGGGACGAAGGCGTCTTAAGCCCTGGGGCTCGGGGACAGCAACCCAAGGCGCGCTCGCACCTTCGCACCCTAATTTGACCCCCTTAACATGCTTCAAAACTCACCAAATTTGACACTCACATCGGTATGGAGCGGCAGACCAACTTATTAAGCAACCAAACCCCAAAAATTAAAATTGCAAGCTAGCGCTCCCTAGGACGAGACAAAAAAGAGACTGCTTGTAACTTCCGTTAGGAATGTCGTAGAGACATGAAACGAAAACCTCTGTGTAGGTCTGACTAAGACCTACATTTCCAATTAAAAAGGTCTATACCCAAAATCAACAGAAATTTTTCAAAAACTCATTCAAAGCAACATTTACGCAAAAAATGCTATTTTTGCCTCTTTGAGCTGTAATTTGACCCTCTTAAAATGCTTCAAAACTCACCAAACTTGGCACACACATCAGGACTGGCAGAAATTGCGATCTAGTGAAAAAACCAAACCCCAAAACTCAAAATTGTGCTCTAGCGCCCCCTAGGAATACAACACAGACAATACCCTAATTTGACCCCCTTAACATGCTTCAAAACTCACCAAAGTTGACACACACATCGGTACGGTGTCCCTCCCCAACATATTAAGCAACCAAACCCCAAAAATTAAAATTGCGCGCTAGCGCCCCCTAGCAAAAAACAAAAACAAACCGCTTGTAACTTCCGTCAGGAATGTCGTAGAGACATGAAACAAAAACCTCTGTGTAGGTCTGACTAAGACCTACATTTCCAATAAAAAATGTCTATACCCAAAATCAACAGAAATCTTGCAAAAACTCATTCAAAGCAAAATTTTCGCAAAAAAAAGCTATTTTTGCCTCTTTGAGCTGCAATTTGACCCCCTTAAAATGCTTCAAAACTCACCAAACTTGGCACACACATCAGGACTGGCAGAAATTGCGATCTAGTGAAAAAACCAAACCTTAAAACTCAAAATTGCGCTCTATTGCAATTTTTGAAAAAAACACAGAAAAACTGCTCCTAGGAAGAGGAAACGGATAAAACTGCTTGTAACTTCTGGTAGGAACGTCGGACAGACATGAAACAAAAACCTCAATGTAGGTCTCACTTAGACCTACATTTTGATGATTGGCATCTTTCAGTTGAAATCAACAGGAAGTTGGCAATTACCCCTTCAAAATAAAAGTTTTGTAAAAAGCCGTCAGCTTTTTCCAGAAAAAACTGCTTGTAACTTCTGTTAGGAATGTCGTAGAGACATGAAACAAAGACCTCTATGTAGGTCTGACTAAGATCGGGACTCGGGGCACGGCGGCGGCGGCGGCGGCCAACGGCGGACCCGACCAACGCTGCTTGCAGCTTTAATTTTGTCTGTTTCCCGTCTTTCTCCCTGAGTGCTGTGTCCACTAAGCTGCGGCTGAATGGCACCTGGCCACACCTGGTGTCAATCAGCCAGCTCCTATTTAGACCTGTCTTCCCGTCCAGTCAGTGCTGGATTATTGTCGTGCCGTGTCGATGTCACTTCCGTAATGTCGCTCCTGTCGTGTCGTTTCAGGTCGTGTCATTGCAGCGTAGCGGTAAGCTATATTTCGGTATCTGTTTGTAGCTTACCGTCTTTTGTTCCCTGCTTCCGTTTTGTTTTCATTCTACAAGTAATAACATCTGTTTTCCTGCTCGCTACCCGGTTAGGCCCTTTTGTTTTTGCTAGCTTCCATGCTAAGTTCCTTTTGTTTTCCAGCTCCCATGCTAGCTCTTTTAGTTTTGTTATCCGCCTCGTGCGCGCTTTTTGTTGTACCCCTTTTGTTCTTGTACTAGTATTTTAATGAAAATATGTTTACCTGCAAAATGCCTCCCTCCTTCTTTGCATCTTGGGGTTCGTCACAAACTAATTGTGACATAAATGTCATGAATGTTTTTTGTGACTGTGGAGAGGCGGAGCTGACAGTCCGACAGCGAGGCAGGCCACACCGGAGCCCGGCCCGAGATGGCGGCGAGGAGGCGTGGCCGGCAGTCCGATAGCGAGGCAGGGCGCGCCGGAGCCAGGTCCGAGGTGGCGGCGAGGAGGCCTGGCCGGCAGTCCGACAGCGAGGCAAGTCGCGCCGGAGCCAGGTCTGAGATGGCGGCGAGGAGGCGTGGCCGGTAGTCAGACAGCGAGGCAGGGCGCGCCGGAGCCAGGTCCGAGATGGCGGCGAGAAGGCGTGGCCGGTAGTCCGACAGCGAGGCAGGGCGCGCCGGAGCCAGGTCCGAGATGGCGGCGAGGAGGCGTGGCCGGTAGTCCGACAGCGAGGCAGGGCATGCTAAGATGGCGGCGAGGAGGCGTGACCGGCAATAAAACAGCGAGGCAGGGCATGCTAAGATGGCGGCGAGGAGGCGTGACCGGCAATAAAACAGCGAGGCAGGGCATGCTAAGATGGCGGCGAGGAGGCGTGACCGGCAGTAAGACAGCGAGGCAGGGCACGCCAAGATGGCGGCGAGGAGGCGTGACCGGCAGTAAGACAGCGAGGCAGGGCACGCCGGAGCCAGGTCCGAGATGGCGGCGAGGAGGCGTGGCCGGTAGTCCGACAGCGAGGCAGGGCATGCTAAGATGGCGGCGAGGAGGCGTGACCGGCAATAAAACAGCGAGGCAGGGCATGCTAAGATGGCGGCAAGGAGGCGTGACCGGTAGTAAGACAGCGAGGCAGGGCACGCCAAGATGGCGGCGAGGAGGCGTGACCGGCAGTAAGACAGCGAGGCAGGGCACGCCAAGATGGCGGCGAGGAGGCGTGTACTGCAAGCACAATTTAAATCTCCTCACGCACTGTATAAAAGGGCAGCGTCCGTAAAAGCTGGGGAGAGAGAAAGAGAGAGAGAAGGTGCCAGAAAGAAGCGGTTGCTGAATGAGAACGAGAGCGAGAGAGAGCCACAGGAAGACGAAGACGCACGCGCCTGAAAAGCTGGAGCGGCAGAGGAAGCAGGACACGGCAAGGCTGAAAAATAAAAGTAAGTCTGACCTGCGCCAAAATGTCCTTCCTTGGTGGTCCTGAGAACCCGCACGACAGCAAGAGACTGTCACAGTGACCAAATAAGTATGAGCTCCAATTACTCTATCACAAAAAAAAAAATTTTAAATATTTGCAACTCAGGACAGCCATGACATTAAAGGCCTACTAAAACCCACTACTACCCACCACGCAGTCTGATAGTTTATATATCAATGATGAAATATTAACATTCCAACACATGCCAATACGGCCTTTTTAGTTTACTAAATTGCTATTTTAAATTTCCCGCGAAGTGTCGTGTTGATGACACGTGCGCGTGACGTCACCGGTGGTAGCGGACATGTTCTTCCAGCACCGATAACGGCTAAAAATAGTCTGTTTTTATCACATAATTACACAGTATTCTGGACATCTGTGTTGCTGAATCTTTTGCAATTTGTTCAATTAATAATTGAGACTACAAAGAAGAACGATGTTGGTGGAAAGCGGTGTATAGCAGCTGGCTGTAGCAACACAAACACACTTTGTTTACATTCCCTAAAGATGACGGTGAAGCTTTAATATGGAACAGAGCGGTCAAGCCAACATGGTTCTCTTCCAGATGTCAACCGGCAGGTTTCGGTGAGAAAATTGTGGCAATAAGTCGGCTCTTACCGTGGACTTGAGCGGAGCTTGTGTCGTTCTTCCTGCAGCTGTCACAGAGGCAGCTGCGACTTTCTTGGCTCCTCCGTGGCTTCCCCTCAGAGACACTGGCGGTCAGCACACCCCTCCGACTTTCAGGTATGACTCTATAATCTCACTAAAACACTATTAACACAATAAGCAGATAAGGGATTTTCCAGAATTATCCTAATAAATGTGTTTAATAACATCTGAATTCTAGTCCTTCACCCTCACTATCCTCATCCACGAATCTTTAGTCTTCGCTCAAATTAATGGGGAAATTGTCGCCTTCTCGGTCCGAATCGCTCTAGCTGCTGGTGGCCATGATTGTAAACAGCGTGCGGATGTGAGGAACTCTACAACCAGCGACGTCACGCGCATATCGTCTGCTACTTCCGGTAAAGGCAAGGCTTTTTTATTAGCGACCAAAAGTAGCAAACTTTATTGTTGATGTTCTCTACTAAATCCTTTCAGCAAAAATATGGCAATATCGCGAAATGTTCAAGTATGACACATGTAATGGACCTGCTATCTCCATTTAAATAAGAAAATCTCATTTCAGTAGGCCTTTATGTTCTGTACAAGTGCATGTAAACTTTTGACCACGACTGTATATAAGTAGGACTTGGATGCGTTCTAAAGTCTTTGTATCAAGAACGTGGGATGGCATGTGTGATTATGTGGAGTGTGGTCTTGGCCAGATGCAAGCGACACGGGACTGGAGCGAAGCCTCCCAAATTATAAATGTCTTTTTTGGCTTTTTACTTGACGATTCGTGATGTTCCGCGGAGATGAAGGCAGAAAGCCCTGGCAGTTGAAACCGCACGCCACGCTTGGCTGGCACGGCTTTGAAGCAGCCAATCAGAGGGATGCGGATGCCAAGCGAGAGCAGCCAAGGTGGCATCTTCATGTACTTTAAGTGGTGTGGAAATTGGGTTGCTTCCACAATGTGAGTCTTAATATTCATGCGGCGTTGGCCGGCTTGGTGCAGAGTTACTGGGATTTGCTAACTTTCCTCCCACTGGGCATCAAACATTTTTATAGGCATTCCAAGCAAAGAGCGATAGCTGCATTCCGAATATTATTTTTTTGATAAAAACAAAAGGGACATTGCTAATATGGGCATGTTCACCACTTTGTTACATCACCTTTTCTTTTAACAACACTCAATAAACGTTTGGAAACTGAGTAAATTAATTGTTGAAGCTTTGAAAGTGGAATTCTTTCCCATTCTTGTTCCACGTAGAGCTTCAGTCGTTCAACAGTCTGGGGTCTCCGTTCTTGTATTTTAAGCTTTATATTGCGGTACACAGGTCTGGACTACTGGCAGGCCAGTGTAGTACACGCACTCTTTTATGAAGCCATGCTGTTGTAACACGTGGCTTGGCATTGTCTGGCTGAAATAAGCAGGGGCGTCCATGACAAAGTTGATTGGATGGCAACATATGTTGCTCCAAAACCTGTATGTACCGGTACTTTCAGCATTAATGGTGCCTTCACAGATGTGTAAGTTGCCCATGCCGACTAGATTAGAAAAAATGTAAGACCCAAAGGTAAGCAGCATTTTGAGCCGCATTCCGAATATTATTTTTTGATAAAAACAAAAAGGGACATTGTGTCCTTGCATGACATCACTAATATGGGCATGTTCACCACTGTGTTACATCACCTTTTCTTTTAACAACACTCAATAAACGTTTGGGAACTGAGTAAATTAACTGTTGAAGCTTTGAAAGTGGAATTTTTTCCCATTCTTGTTTTATGTAGAGCTTCAGTCGTTCAACAAGGTTGCTTGGATGGCAACATATGTTGCTCCAACACCTGTATGTACCGGAACTTTCAGAATTAATGGTGCCTTTACAGATGTGTAAGTTGCCCATGCCTTGGGCACTAATACACCCCCATACCATCAATAAACGTTTGGGAACTGAGTAAATTAATTGTTGAAGCTTTGAAAGTGGAATTTTTTCCCATTCTTGTTTATGTAGAGCAGGGGTGCCCATTACGTCAATCGCGAGCTACCAGTCGACCGCGGGGGGTGTGTCAGTCGATCTCGAGCCAGGCTTTTAAAAAAAATAGACCTAAAAATTAGTGATCATCAATCTTCACCAAGACGTCACTTAAATGACATTCATTGTACCGGAGGGTCTTGTGAGATGACGCTGGCTGCTGCAAGATCATTATTATGAAAATATGACCGAGAGGAAGGCGAGAAACACTTTTTATTTCAACAGACTCTCGCGCCGTACCTTCCGTCAAAACTCTAAAGGCCGACTGCACATTTCCTATATTCACAATAAAAGCCCTGCTTCATGCTGCCTGCGCGAACTCAATACAGAGTCTCGGAAAACTGGCGTGCACAAGCGATCCCTCAGAAAGCTGGCGTGCACATCACTTGTGCACGCCAGCTTTACGAGACTCTTATTTTGTTAGCGCAGGCAGCATGAAGCAGGGCTTTTATTGTGAAGATAGGAAATTTGCAGTCGGCCTTTAGAGTTTTGACGGAAGGGACGGCGCGAAAGTCTGTTGAAATAAAAAGTGTTTCTCGCCTTCCTCTCTGTCATTTTTTCATAATAATGAACTGGCAGCAGCCAGCGTCATCTCACAAGACCCTCGGGTGCCGTGAATGTCAATCAAGCAAGCTACGGAATTTGCCGCCAATGTTTTTCTTGTGAAGTGTATGGAAGCTGGATGAATTAGATGCCAAAAACCAACCACTTTCATGTGGTATTGTACAGAAAGGGCAACTTTTTTTTCTCCTCCATTTGAAAATGTGGGCGTTATCATCATTACTGTCTGATTCCAATCAATGCAAGTCATCAGAATCAGGTAATACACCAACTTATATTCTTGTCTTCGTGAAAGAAAGACATCTATATGTGTTACACATGCTTGTATTATCATTAACCACATTTAACTTGTTTACAAAAATGTCTCTTTCATAAATAAATAAATATAAATGATATATATAAATGAGGTGGATCCCCTCGAGTTGGTCAATTGAAAAGTAGCTCGCCTGCAGAAAAAGTGTGGGCACCCCTGATGTAGAGCTTCAGTCGTTCAAAAGTCTGGGGTCTCCGTTCTTGTATTTTAAGCTTTATATTGCGGTACACAGGTCTGGACGACTGGCAGGCCAGTGTAGTACACGCACTCTTTCATGAAGCCATGCTGTTGTAACACGTGGCTTGGCATTGTCTGGCTGAAATAAGCAGGGGCGTCAATGACAAAGTTGATTGGATGGCAACATATGTTGCTCCAAAACCTGTATGTACCGGTACTTTCAGCAATAATGGTGCCTTCACAGATGTGTAAGTTGCCCATGCCGACTAGATTAGAAAAAAAGTAAGAGCCAAAGGAAAGCAGCATTTTGAGCCGCATTCCGAATATTATTTTTTGATAGAAACAAAAGGGACATTGCGTCCTTGCATTACATCACTATTATGGGCATGTTCACCACTGTGTTACATCACCTTTTCTTTTAACAACACTCAATAAACGTTTGGGAACTGAGTAAATTACCTGTTGAAGCTTTGAAAGTGGAATTTTTTCCCATTCTTGTTTATGTAGAGCTTCAGTCGTTCAACAATGTTGCTTGGATGGCAACATATGTTGCTCCAAAACCTGTATGTACCGGAACTTTCAGAATTAATGGTGCCTTTACAGATGTGTAAGTTGCGCATGCCTTGGGCACTAATACACCCCCATACCATCACAGATGCTGGGTTTTAAACTTTGCGCCTATAACCAACTCGATGGTTCTTTTCATCTTTGTTCCGGAGCACCCAGTTTCCAAAAACAATTTTAAATGTGGACTCGTCAGACCACAGAATACTTTTCCACTTTGCATCAGTCCATCTTCGATGAGCTCGGGCCCAGCGAAGCTGGTAACGTTTTCTGGGTGTTGTTGATAAACGGCTTTTGCTTTGCATGGTAGAGGTTTTAACTTGCACTTACAGATGCAGCGACCAGCTGTAGTTACTGACAGTGGTTTTCTGAAGTGTTCTTGAGCCCATGTGGTGATATCCTTAACACACTGATGTCGCTTTTTGATGCAGTGAGTGTTGTGTACCGTGCAGAGGGAAGGAGGCAACACCAAGGCATAACTGCGGTTTACCAGGTTTACTGAAAACCTTGATGAGTGTGTGGGGTGTGTATGCTACCACAAGTGACTGAGTGCGGACAATGTGTAGAATTAACAATGTAAGTATTTCTTGTTGATGTTGACTTATGTGCTAATCAGACATATTTGGTTGCGGCGTGACTGCCAGCTAATCGATGCTAACATGCTATGCTAATCGACACTAACATGCTATTCACCAGAAGCGGACATGGCACAGAGATGTATGGATAACCTGCAGATGCATTTGCAACGATAAAGTCAACGGAATCACAAAGGTGAGTTTTGTTGATGTTGACTGTTAATTGATGCTAACATGCTACGCTAATCAATGCTAACATGCTATTTACCGGCGGTGCTAAAGCAGACACGGCACAGAGATGTATGGATAACCTGCAGATGCATTTGGAACTATTTTATGTTTCCTTCCACCCACATTTAATGCCAAACAAACACTTACCAATCGACAGATTTAAGTTGCTCCAGAGTCAGAAGATGCGAAAGTCCTGATCGTTTGGTCCGCACATTTTACCGGCGATGCTAACGCAGCTATTCGGCCATGCTATGGCTATGAATAGCGTCAATAGCTATTCGCTCAATAGCTTCAGTTTCTTCTTCAATACTTTCATACTCCAACCATCCGTTTCAATACATGCGTAATCTGTTGAATCGCTTAAACCGCTGAAATCCGAGTCTGAATCCGAGCTAATGTCGCTATATCTTGCTGTGGTATTCCCATTGTTTGTTTACATTGGCAGCACTGTATGACGTCACAGGGAAATGGCGAAAATCAAGCACTTTAAAGCTTTTTTTAGGGATATTCCGAGACCGGTAAAATTTTGAAAAAAATTTCAAAAAATACAACAAGCCACTGGGAACTGATTTTTATTCTTTTTAACCCTTTTGAAATTGTGATAATGTTCCCCTTTAAAAATTTCACATAAATCGCTACGGACTATATGTCGCACCCCCAGACAAACTATGAAAAAAACTGCGACTTATAGTGCGAAACATACGGTAACGCCTTTTCTTGAAAGGACAATCAAACTGTGTATTAGACCAAATAAATTGTCTGTAAAAAAAAAAATGAAAAAAAAAAGTCCTTTAAAAGAAGTGTCAGGCTTACTGTGCTCCCTGTCCTCGATGCACTCCTTATTGTGTCTGTGAACATCCATAACGGGAGAGGAGTTTGGCCCCGGTAGACATGAAGCTCCGCAGAGAATTAATTAGTCCGGATAGAAAAGGTGACTCAGGAAAAGTGCAGGGTACGGGTCTGTGATGTGGTTCAAAGCTATTAGTGGTGGTATTCAGACAGTGGTGTAAAAGTTCAAACTAACATTTTATAAAGTTCACAAAGTTAAATCTCACTTGCAGTATTTGCCAAAATAGACCTTCAGTGATGAAAGCACAAGTCAGCATTTCAGAGAGAGGTACTTTTTTTTAATTTTTTTTTAGGGGTCTATAAATCACTTCTCCACCAAGCAGTAAAGTTGCAATTATTTAAAAGGGAACTACATGTTAACTTATCCTTATTTTACGCATTCTAAATAGTAAATACCGTATTTCCTTGAATTGCCGCCAGGTCGCTAATTAATTTAAAACCTCTTCTCACTCTGGCGCTTACCAAAGGAATGCGGTAAGTTTAGGCCTGCGTTTATAAATTTGAGTGTGATGTAAGGATACCATCTTGAAAAGCACATTTATGGTCTTACCTTTACTTATAAATGAAGTCCATGCGCAGCTCCTTCTGATCAAAAGCATCGATAACTTGTTTATAGAAGTCTTCCTTATCTTTCTTCAGTTTTAAAAGTCTCTCTGTCTCGATGGAGATCTTCCTTTATTACCTCCTGCTTTGATTGAAAGTCCAGTTTAGAAAACTATTTTTTTTTAGATAAGTAATCCTTCTTATTAATAGTGCAACCGAGAGGAAAAAATACTCTTGCTGCTTGTTGTCAATTCTTCTGCAGCCGAGTTGTAGCCAGAAGGCTCACTAGTGCCCTTTACCACCAGGAGGCGGGAGTCATTTAATGACTCATATTTGACACACGCAGCTACGGTATATTAATAAAACATAGCTGCTTACTGTTCTTTTTAGCATATTCAATAGCTTGGACCTTAAATCCAACTGAATATCTCTTAATCTTCTTTCCTTTATTCGATTTCAATCGATTGAAATCAGCCTCCTCCATTTTGAAAATGATGACAGGTGAAGTGTCACTCGTGACGTGACGAGTTTGACCCGGGGGAAATTCTAGGCATATGCAAATTTCTTGGCGAAACGAGTTTGACCCAGCGGAAATTCTAGACATGCGCTAATAAAAATAATATTTTGCGAAACGAGTTTGACCCGGCAGTAATTCTAGGCAGGCGCATACTATATACCCAGCGGCAATTCAAGGAAATACGGTAGGGGCATTGGTAGTTGCTCTATTCTGCCTGTAAATCCCTTTAAAAAAACATCCAAACACCAAAATTAAGGTTTGATATACATAAACCGTATTTTCCGGACCATACGGCACACTTAAAATCCTTTTTTTCCTCAAAAAAATCGACAATGCGCCTTATAGACCGGTACGCCTAATGTAAGGAATACGTTTGGTTGAGCTTACCTACCTTGAAGCTATTTTATTTGGTACATGGTGTAATGATAAGTGTGAGCAGTAGATGGCAGTCAAACATAAGTGTAGCCTGCACTATGATGACAATATGTGTCAAGTAAACACCACCAACATTTTAAATGTTCCATTGAACATGTAGAACATTAAACTCGGCGCTCAAAAATCTTTGTAAATGTTTTACTACGACTTTGGATTGTCAGCGCATTAAACAAATGAGTATTATTATGGTGTGTGTATAAGGTAAGACATTATCCGTCATTTTGTTTCGCAATATTATGCAAAAAAACCTTTTCTTACCTTCTGGTACCTGCTGATCTGTATTTGGGATCTGCATAAATCCTGCAAAATTGTTAAAACTCTACTATGCAAAGCGTGACCTTCGATCCCTCAGACGGCACTGTGTCAAAAACCGACATCAATCTCTAGATGATAACACCACATGGGCTGTCAGTAACTACAATTTGTCGCTACATCTGTAAGTGCAAGTTAAAACGTTACTATGCAAAGCAAAAGCCATTTATCAACAACACCCAGAAACGCTGCCCGCTTCGCTGGACCCGAGCTCATCTAAGATGGACTGATGCAACGTCTAAAAGTTCTGTGGTCTGATGAAACGAGTCTATATTTCAAATGTTTTTTGGAAACTGTGGATGTCATGTCCTCCGGATCAAAGAGAAAATGAACAATCTGGACTGTCATAGGCGCAAAGTTCAAAAGCCAGCATCTTTGATGGTATGGGGGTGTATAAGTGCCCAAGGCATGGGTAACTTACACATCTGTGAGGGCACCATTAATGCTGAAAGGTACATACAGGTTTTTGGAGCAACGTATGTTGCCAGCCAAGCAATGTCTTTTTCATGGACGCCCCTGCTTATTTCAACAAGACAATGCCCAGCCACATTCTGCATGTGTTACAACAAATGCTTCCGTTCTCCCTTTTCTGTACACACACTGTCTGCTTGTAAGTACTCTGTGTGTGTGCACTGTCAAACATGCTCCTCTGCTAGTAAAACCAGCAATGTCATGACGTGACGTATTATTTTAAACTTAGTATAGAACCGTTTTCGATTCATTAGTACCGCAATACCATACCAGTACCGGCATACCGAACGACCCTTGTAGACACATTTAATTTCTACTTACAACATGCACAACATCGCTTGGTGGAAACAAGACTATGCATTAGAGATAAACAAATTGTAATAATGTTGTGTTGTTTTTATGCTGGTACAACACGAGGTGCCCTGCGATGAGGTGGCGACTTGTCCAGGGTGTACCCCGCCTTCCGCCCGATTGTAGCTGAGATAGGCGCCAGCTCCCCCCGCGACCCCAAAAGGGAATAAGCGGTAGAAAATGAATGGATGGACAACACGAGGTATCAATAGTATCGACTTATTCTTGTACGTCCTACTTGGTGTGTCTGTGTGTGGCAAGCTAAATCTTTATTCATTTTAATAGAAGACATTTATTTATAGTACTTAATTTTTTGCAAGGATTAGTATTTTGGAAACGGCTTCGCACTGTGGATAAACACCACGTCTGTTGCGTCTCATTCTTGAATTCAAGCTGTTATTCCGCTAAGACGTACACCCACCTGGAATTCATGCAGTTCCAGCATGGAAGGAATCCAAAAATGTAATTATGTCTCGGCAGAAGAAGGTCCGTGAGACAGGCAGATTATCGGGGAATATAGCGAGGCGTCCAAGTGGGTCTGTGTCCAACCAGGGGGTCGAGGATCGAGAGAGGCAGTCCAAAGTCTAAAGGGGAGTCGAGGCACACAGCAGGGAAGCACTGCGGGAAGACACAAGGGACATCAGACACTGGAACTGGGAATACACAGCGAGAGAGCAAGTACGTGGGAGGGAAGCCAGAGACGGGATGCTTACTACAGGAGTGAAACTACGTTCCGACAAAGGACCATCAGGTCCGCTGGTCTTTACGCTGTCCTCACTCATTAGGTCCAGGTGCGCTGATCGAAGATTGTCTGCAGCTTTGCCGGCGCCGAGGCGTGATGTGGCTTGCTTCCAACAGAGGTGCTGGCAGAACTTGCTGCCGATGAAAAGCGGGTTCGAGCCCAAGTCGTGACAGTTAGCAACATAACTCAAAACATTATTTAGAATAAAAAAAAAAAAAAAAAATCCTTTTATTTACTATGAATTGCAATCCAATCCCCTGTATTTATATAGCACTATTAACAACAAAACTGTCTCCGGAGTGATGCACATAAAAAACAATAAAAGAAAAAAAAATGACAAGCATTTATAATGAAACAAGTGAACAATAAACAAACACATAATAATACTACGAAGTGCAACACACTTCACTTCCTTCTTCCACTTTTTCTCCCCTTTTTGATGCCCCATATACCTCCACATTCCGGTCCCACATTGCGCTGAGGACTCTGGGAGATGCAGTGTGTTTTTAGACCAGCCAAAGCAAAAATGCCACAAAAACAAACAAACACCAAGTGTTTGTTTGATACCATCACGTGTCACAGCATTATTGATAAAACCTTGAAACCACAATACTGCGGTATTTACAATACAGTTACACATACTTGACCAACCTTGAGACCTCCGAATTCGGGAGATTTGGGGGTTGGGGGTGAGGGGGTGGGGGTGGGAGGGTGTTGTTGAGGTGGTTGGGGGCGGGGTTAAGGGGGAGGAGTATATTTACAGCTAGAATCCCCTGAAATTCAAGTATTTCGTATATATATATGTATATATATATATATATATATATATATATATACATATATACATTAGGAGTGTTGGAAAAAATCGATTCGAATACGAATCACATGCGTTGTGCGATTTAGAATCGATTCTCATTTTTAAAACGACACAAAACAAACCAAAAGTAGTGAAACAAAAATAAACATTATCAACAACAGTATCAATATTAGTTATAATTTTAGCATAGCAGTGATTAAAAATCCCTCACTGACATTATCATTAGACATTAAAAAAAACAAAACAAAAAAAAAACAATAGTGTCACAGTGGCTTACACTTGCATCGCATCTCATAAGCTTGACAACACACTGTGTCCAATGTTTTCACAAAGATAAAATAAGTTATTATTTTGGTTTGTTTAATAGTTTAAAAAATTACTATATTGCAATCAGTTGATAAAACATTGTCCTTTACAATTATAAAAGCATTTAAAAAAAAAAATCAACTACTCTGCTAGCATGACAGCAGACTGGGGTAGATCCTGCTGAAATCCTATTTATTGAATGAATACACAATCCTTTTGAATCGGAAAAATATCTTTTTTTTAATCGAGAATCGAATCGAATCGAAAAAAATCGGTAAATTATCGAATCGTGACCCCAAGAATCGATATTGAATCGAATCGTGGGATACCCAAAGATACACAGCCCTAATGATATATATATATATACATATATATATATATATATATATATATATATATATACATATATAATAAATACTTGACTTTTAGTGAAATTCATGTATTTTATATATATATATATATATATATATATATATATATATATATATATATATATATGTGTATGTATACATATCCATATATATATATATATATATAGAGAGAGAGAGAGAGAGACATAAATACTTGACTTTTAGTGAATTGTAGCTATATATTTTTTATATATATATATATATCTATATACATACACATATATAAAATGAATACTTTACTTTTAGTTAAATTCAAGTATTATAAAATAAATACTTGACTTTTAGTGAAATTCAAGTAATATATATATATATATATATATATATATATATATATATATATATATATATATATATATGTCACAGTTATTTGGTGTCGAACCCCAAGATACAGAGAAGGAGGCAGGCATTTGGTAAGTAAACATGATTTAATTAAATACTAAGACAAAAACAAAAAGGTACAAACAAAAAGCGCACATGGGCGGAATAACAAACTAAGGGTCTTTGGCATAGAAGCTAGCAAGAAACAAAAAAGGACCTAGCATGGAAGCTAGCAGGTAGCAAACAGGAAAAACTAGAAATGGCTAATGCTAACAGAAACAGCTTACCGCTACGACGACCAGGACAAAATGTAGCACGACAGGTAGTAGCTGTAACAAAACAACACGACAAGAGCGACATGTGACAACGACAATACAAATGACTATACAATGATCCAGCAACTGACACAAGACCAAGCAGGTACAAATGGGAGCGGGCTGATTGGCAACGGGTGTGGCCAGGTGCCAATCAGCCGCAGCTGAGGAGGAACACAGCACTCAGGGCACAAGACAGGAAGCTGACAGAATAAGAGCACTAGGCAGGAACTAAGGACAGGAAATACTAAACACAGAGGAAACAGACAAATGCAGAGGAAAAAACTAAAACAGAGACAAACTGTCAGGGGAAAGCCTTACAATATATATATATATTGGGGACGGCGTGGCGCAGTGGGGAGAGTGGCCGTGCGCAACCCGAGCGTCCCTGGTTCAATTCCCACCTAGTACCAACCTCGTCACGTCCGTTGTGTCCTGAGCAAGACACTTCACCCTTGCTCCTGATGGGTGCTGGTTGGCGCCTTGCATGGCAGCTCCCTCCATCAGTGTGTGAATGTGTGTGTGAATGGGTAAATGTGGAAGTAGTGTCAAAGCGCTTTGAGTACCTTGAAGGTAGAAAAGCGCTATACAAGTACAACCCATTTATATATATATATATATATATATAGAGAAAGAGAGAAAGAGAGAGAGAGAGGGAGAGACAGAGAGAAAGAGAAATAAATACTTGACTTTAAGTGAATTGTAGCTACATATATATATATATATTTTTTTTTTCATTATTTTATATGTACATATATATATATATATGTATATATATATATATATATATATATATATATATATATATATATATATAAATTAAAGAAATACTTGAATTTCAGTGTTCATTTATTCACACACAAAACTACTCATTGTTGTATTTGAAAGTGCAATGCTTTGCAGCCAGTGGCACAGCCTTTGAAGGAGCATAGGTATGGGCAGCATATGTCAAATTTCATTGGCAGGAAAGGAGTAAGTTTAGGGTTGCATTGTCCATCCTCGTTCTATTCTCTGTCACTACCTTTCTAAGCACGCTCAACACCCTGACGAAAGGCTGTCGTCACTCAGGTCCGCATGGACCTGGAGGGGGCGTGCCTTGTTGTCTGGCTGGAAATCGGGAGAATGTTTGTCCCGGGAGATTTTCGGGAGAGGCACTGAAATTTGTGAGTCTCCCGGAAAATTCCGGAGGGTTTGCAAGTATGCCGTTACATCCCTAATAAATATCCCATGATCTGGATCGAGACATCTCTAACTTTCATTTCTTAAAATGTATTCCATTCAGTCGGGTCTCAGCACAGCTGAGGCTGCAAAACTGACCAGAGCGCATTGGATTTAATTGTGTTTTCTATGTGTTACGGCGACCAACACAGTCCCTAATTTATAATGAGGCAATCTCATTAAAAGAGAGGACCAACAAGAGATTACCTTGCATGGCAAGGTCATTAGAAAGCAACATTTGGTACACCGCCTTGCTCATATGCGTGTGTTAATTAACATGAAGTATAGCGTCCGATACCAAATATCTCTGCCTGAAGCTCAGTTTGACCTTAAAGTGGATTCCCTACGTTCATTGGAATAATTCATGCCATTATTAAACACACAGTCCAGTGTAATGTCAGCTATAAGGTTTTAGGAGAAATTAGCACAACTGCAAATCGCAGGGGAGATTACTAGAAAAAAGGCAGTACATTTATTAGGACCATTTACTAAAGGTCAACATTGAAATCTATAGGGTTTTTTTTCCCTGTGGAGGGGGGCGTGGCCTGCAGGCCTGCCGCGGAAAACGGCAGCGAAGACAGCGAAAGGTGAGTAGATGGCCCAGGTGGGCCATGTTATCTAATCACCTGTCGCCTTTATTAGCAGCAGCCGGCATGAGACAGGCTGTTGGCGTTGGAGGTGCTGATGAGCGGACACAAGGGAAAATACATTTTGCTGGAAAGCAGAAGCATGTCGAAATTGATGAAAATAAAACAGTGTTGTACCCTGAATTCCGGGCTCTACTGGCCGTGTGTGGTGGTCCGAAGAACTCACTCGAGGGCAACCTTTACATTCCTATTGTTGTTTCTTTGGCGACTAAGCGATGCACATTTTTTCTTGCAAAAAATGGCCTTTGGATTCAAATATAATTATGAAAGTTGGCTTCCAGTGGGTTCTTCTGACTATCAGGGTTCAACAACACTTTTATTCTGTACACGCTGCAGCACCTCCCTCGACGCAGTCTGATAGTTTATATATCAATGATGAAATATTAACATTGCAACACATGCCAATATGGCCTTTTTAATTTACTAAATTGCAATTTTAAATTTACCGCGAAGTGTCCTGTTGAAAACGTCGCAGAATGCTGACGTGTACGCATGACGTCACGGACTGTTAGGAAATATTAGCGCTGCGCACACACACACAGCTAAAAGTCGTCTGCTTTAACCGCATAATTACACAGTATTTTGGACATCTGTGTTGCTGAATCTTTTGCAATTTCTTCAATTAATATTGGAGAAGTCAAAGTAGAAAAATGGAATTGGGAAGCTTTAGCCTTTAGCCACACAAACACACGGTGATTCCTTGTTTAAAATTCCCGGAGGTGAAACTTTACTATGGATCAGAGCGGTCAATCAAGCAAGCATGGATCCCGACCACTTGTCAACCAGCAGTTTTCGTTGAGAAAATTGTGGTAAAAAGTCGGCACTTACCGGAGATCAGCTGAGCTTGTGCCGTCCATGCAGCTGCCGTCAACTTCCCAGAGGCACTGGCGTCAACACACCCGTGGACACACACTTCCGACTATCAGGTACTGTTAAACTCACTAAAACACTAGCAACACAATAGAAAGTAAAGGGATTTCCCACAATTATCCTAGTAAATGTGTCTAAAAACATCTGAATCCGTCTAGTCCGTCGCTATCAATATTGTCAAACACAAATCTTTCATCCTCGCTCAAATTAATGGGGAAATTGTCGTTTTCTCGGTCCGAATAGCTGTTTTTGTTGGAGGCTCCCATTAAAAACAATGTGAGGATGTGAGGAGCTCCACAACCCGTGACGTCATCGTCTGCTACTTCCGGTAAAGGCAGGGCTTTTTTAATAGCGATCAAAAGTTGCAAACTTTATCGTGGATGTTCTCTACTAAATACTTTCAGCAAAAATATTTCAATTTTGCAAAAAGATCAAGTATGACACATAGAATGGACCTGCTATCCCCGTTTAAATAAGAACATCTCATTTCAGTAGGCCTTTTGTTGTGATCCGATTCCCGGATCACACCTTTTGTCTATATTTGAGTCCTTGTTTGTGTTTTGGTTATTAATTTTAGACTCTTCCTGTTCTGAGTTTTGCACTACCTGTTTTATCTCGTTGCCATGGTTTCTCATTTGTTCCACCTGATATGTTTTTCGACGCAGAGCTGACGGCAATTGTTTACTTTAGTATTTAAGACTGTTTTTTCTACCTCAGTTCAGTCTTGGCTCACGGTTTGCTACGCGCAACTGTCACGTTTGGTTTTCTCTTTGCTAAGTTACGCCTTAGCGCATGGGTGTCAAACTCTGGCCCGCGGGCCCGCCGTGTACTTTCATTTGGCCCTTGAGGCAATATCAAATTAACATTAGAGCTGGCCCGCCGCTTTAACGCCACATTCACCGCTAAAACTCATACTCGTCAACCCTCCCGATTTTCCCGGGAGACTCCCGAAGTTCAGTGCCCCACCCGAATTTCCCCCAATGTTGGGGGTGGGCCCTAAAAACACTGCCTTTGGCGTTCTCTACAATCTGTCGCCACGTCCGCTTTTACTCCATACAAACAGTGTGCTGGCCCAGTCACATAATATATACAACTTATACACACAAACAAGTGAACGCAAGGCATACTTGGTCAACAGCCATACAGGTCACACTGAGGGTTGGCCGTATAAACAACTTTAACACTGTTACAAATATGCGCCACACTGTGAACCCACACCAAACAACAATGACAAACAATTTGGGAGAACATCCCCACCGTAACACAACAGAACCACTTGCAGCACTAACTCTTCCGGGAGGCTACAATATACACCCCCGTTACCACCAAACCCCGCCGCCGAAAAGAGGCATTCAATTTTTATTTTTAATTGTATTTTTATTTGATATGCCATTGAAATTTTTTAATTATTATTATTTGAAACTTGATTTTGCATGTCACTATAAAGTTATATAAGCCTTGCTTGTTCAATACTGAATGCAAAACTTGTTTGGGTCCCTATTAAAAGGTGAATTTGTTCAACCCATGGCTTTCGGTTTTAAAACTTTGGCCCACTTTGTATTTGAGTTCGACACCCCTGCCTTAGCGTCTGTGCGCTTCTGTGACACTTACTTGGACTTTAGGGCTAGCTATTAGCTTTAGCTTTTCGTGCGCCTTTACTTTGCTGTTTGTATAAGTGTTCTTTTATTTTTGTATAATAAATCAGATTCATACCTGCAATCCTGCCTTTCTGTTCCCACTGCATCCTGAGGTGACATCTCCGCGCATCACAATGCGTTTTGAACGTGACACCTTTAAGTAGAAGACCGTTTAGAAGACAATATTTTTGTTTAATTGTCAAACACAAAGTGCAGTGTAATGTCAGCAATAATGTTTTAGGACAGGGGTAGGGAACCTATGGTTCTAGAGCCGGATGTGGCTCTTTTGATGACTGCATCTGGCTCTCAGATAAATCTGAGCTGACGTTGCTTAACACGATAAGTAATGAATAATTCCACTTGTAATCACAGTGTTAAAAATAATGTTCAAAATATCAATTATTCTCATGCATTTTTAATCCGTCCATCCGTTCCTACCGCGCTGGTTCAAGAAGTTGCGTCAATGGTAAGAAGTTATTTATTTATTATTAGTTAGTGTGGGGCTTGCCCTCCTGGGGGTTCTTCAGACCTCCCAAGCACCGACATGAGAGCCTGTTTCAGGGTTACAATATTGTTTCATTTTTCAATAAATCTCTCAGTTATTTTCCAGCGATTGTATTTCCAACCCCAACCCCATCTCTCCTCCTGATTGCTGCTTATAACAGAGCGACAGGTGATTAGATAACAAGGCCCAGGTGGGCTATCTACGCACCTGGGCTCCAGTACTCTGGAATGCCCTCCCGGTGACAGTTCGAGATGCCACCTCAGTAGAAGCATTTAAGTCTCACCTTAAAACTCATCTGTATACTCTAGCCTTTAAATAGACCTCCTTTTTAGACCAGTTGATCTGCCGCTTCTTTTCTTTCTCCTATGTCCCCCCCCTCCCTTGTGGAGGGGGTCCGGTCCGATGACCATGGATGAAGTACTGGCTGTCCAGAGTCGAGACCCAGGATGGACCGCTCGTCGGGACCCAGGATGGACCGCTCGCCTGTATCGGTTGGGGACATCTCTACGCTGCTGATCCGCCTCCGCTTGAGATGGTCTCCTGTGGACGGGACTCTCGCTGCTGTCTTGGATCCGCTTTGAACTGAACTCTCGTGGCTGTGTTGGAGCCACTATGGATTGAACTTTCACAGTATCATGTTAGACCCGCTCGACATCCATTGCTTTCGGTCCCCTAGAGGGGGGGGGGGGGGGGGGGGGGGTTGCCCACATCTGAGGTCCTCTCCAAGGTTTCTCATAGTCAGCATTGTCACTGGCGTCCCACTGGATGTGAATTCTCCCTGCCCACTGGGTGTGAGTTTTCCTTGCCCTTTTGTGGGTTCTTCCGAGGATGTTGTAGTCGTAATGTCCTTTGAGACATTTGTGATTTGGGGCTATATAAATAAACATTGATTGACCTGTCGCTGCAGGCCCGCAGGCCACACCCCCTCCACAGTTAGCTTCAGAATAACAATGTTATTACAAAGAATAAGAGACCTATTATACTCTAGAAATGTTGGTTTTACTTAAAAATGCACGTGTTTAGTTGTGTTCAGTGTTAAAAAAATATTAAATGGCTCTTACGGAAATATATTTCAAAATATTTGGCTTGTTGGCTCTCAGCCAAAAAGGTTCCCGACCCCTGTTTTAGGAGAAATTAGCACGACTGCACATTACTAGAACAAAATGCAAGCACATTTATGAGGAACACTTACTAAAGGTCAACATTGACATCTATTATTTATTTCCTATTGATGTTTCCCTGGCGACTAAGGAATGCACGTTTTTTTTTCTCTCGCACAAAACGGCCTTTGCATTCAAGTATGAATTGAAAGGAAAAAGAACAGTTTCTGAGTATGTGAACATAAGCTGCCAAATGGAAGGCTAACAAATACAGAAGGTAAATTGACAACCTGGTTGCTCCTTCCTTCCTCCTCCCCCCGACGCCTCTATCCTATTTAAATCCACAAACTGGATCTTCATTCGAGAAAGCGAGAAATAAAAAATGATGGCAGTTTACAGAAAGAGGTTCCACTGCTGAATGCGTACAATAGCGTCTGCATATAACCATTCATAAACTGGAAGATTGGGTATGAGAAAAGCCAGCGGGAGCAGTCGGAATGAGAAACACTCACTGAGAGAAAGAGGCAGGGGAGGAAAAAAAAATAAAAAAAATAAAAAAAATAAGAGAAAGTGGATATTGGACCAAAGCATAAGATGCCATCTTGTAGAAAATGGGTGAGATTGCTGACATGTCAGTGAGACCTGCATGCAAGGGAAAAGAAAGCATGAAGGGAACAAAGCGATCCAGCTCTTACCAGAACCGGATTACATTAGAACCCTGCAGAAACTTCAAGGCTCCGTCTTAGCCGTGACCTTGATTGATTGGAACTCCACAGCTTTCATGCCTTCCTAACGAGCCTTAATGACTGGAAGTGTGTGGCGCCTAATTGATATAGTGTGTCTTTAACTACCATAAATATTACTACCAAGTCCATTTGTAAATCAATCTATTGTTAAGTAGCGAGACCAAAAGGAGTTCTGGCCAAAACCGATGAATATTTATGAAAATATGATCATTTTGTTCACTCTAAAACACTTTAAAACATGGCTAGCTAACTAGCGACTAAAGTTCAGCCGCGGTCTGCAGTATTTTAGTTACTTCTAAATCACTAATTCTCGCCTTCATGGTGACAGATAAAGTAAGTTTCTTACAAGTATAAACCCTGCAAGAAGAGGAATAGCTAAACATGATTCACTACACACCGTAACTCGCCGGTGTCAAAATGTAAACAAACGCCATTGGTGGATTCACACTTATTAATAATACCAAAGTACAGGAGCGTATCTCGCCGATACGACTAGGATTAATCTGATTTTTTTTGCATTACAACATCTTTATAATACTTACATTTTTTGTGGTCCTTTTTTACAAAGACAAGGTGAAAGACGAAATGGAAGAAGAAAATGAAGAGAAAACATGTGGCCGTGGCAGTTTTCATTTCCCGCCCCTTCAAAAAAGGGGGGGAGGGAGTTGGCTTAGCCGGTTGGAGTTCCGGCTTGCGTCTGGCGATGGAGGTATGTGGAGAGGCGGAGCCCTCGAACGAGCAGCGGGGCAGGGCACCCTGGAGCCCGGCCCAAGATGGCGGCAAGGAGGCGGAGAATGCGAGCGAGCGGCGAGGCGGGGCGTGCCGGGAGCGACGCCGCAGTCAAGTTCAGGTGCGTGGATCGCAATTAACATTTCTCCTCACGATGTATAAAAGGGGAGAAGGAGGAGAGAACGGGGCAGAAGGAGGAGGGGCTGAAGAGCAAGAGCGACAGAGAGCAGAAGACGACGACAACAGCGGCTGAAAAGCGATCGGCGAACGAGCAGTGGAGGAAGGAGCTGAAAAGTGACCACACCTACACTGGGGTTTATTGAAAAATAAACAAGAGTCAAACCAACTCGAAAACAATGTCCTTCCTTGATGGTCCTGGGAACCCGCACGACAGCGAACGGCTGTCACAAAGCTATGGTAACAGCAGAGCGGTGTGGGTGGTAATACGAGAGCGAGAAGGCCCAAATCGGGTTACAAATGGAGGAAGAATTCATTCCCAGGAAAATCAACATCATGGTTGTGGCTTCAAGCGGGAATATGTTGAACATTTATTCGACTAAAGCGTTGCTACAAAAAGTAGCAGCACTGCTAATTTGTAGCATCATTTGAAAAGTCACCTGCTAGAGAATGACTAGTGTTTCCGGCCGGTTTCACACCAACAAAATGCCCAAGCCACTATTTCCAGATCAAGACCGCATGGAAAAAAATAGTCAACAACAGAAGGAGATAACGTCCGTAGGAACCTACCACAGAGCGAAGGACACTCACTATTTGATTTCCTATTATGCAGCTAATTTTTACTTGACAGTTATTTACATATCTTGTCATTCACAAAAGTGCACTTTATTTGTTTTGAACTATTGTAGAGGCGCTTTGTACAAAAAGTACACTTTAATTTAGTGTTGTTTTGATAAGTCATCTTGGTGACATCATGCACAAAAGTGCACTTTATTTGTTTTAAACTATTATAGAGGCGTTCTGTACAAAAAGTACACTTTAATTTAGTGTTGTTTTGATAAGTCATCTTGGTGACATCATGCACAAAAGTGCACTTTATATGTTTTGAACTATTGTAGAGGCATTTTGTACAAAAAGTACACTTTAATTTAGTGTTGTTTTGATAAGTCATCTTGGTGACATCATGCACAAAAGTGCACTTTATTTGTTTTAAACTATTGTAGAGGTGTTCTGTACAAAAAGTACACTTTAATTTAGTGTTGTTTTGATAAGTCATCTTGGTGACATCATGCACAAAAGTGCACTCATTGTCAGGCTTTCCCCTGACAGTTTGTCCATGTTTTAGTGTTTTCATCTGCATTTGTCTGTTTCCTCTGTGTTTAGTATTTCCTGTTTTTAGTTCCTGTCTAGTGCTCTTATTTTGTCAGCTTCCTGTCTTGTTCCCTGAGTGCTGTGTTCCTCCTCAGCTGCGGCTGCTTGGCACCTGGCCACACCTGTTGCCAATCAGCCTGCTCCTATGTGTACCTGCTTTGTCTTGTGTCAGTTGCTGGATCGTTGTATTGTCGTTGCCACATATCACTCTTGTCGTGCTACCTGTCATGTCGTTTTGTTACAGCTACTACCTGTCATGCTACATTTTGTCCTGGTCGTCATAGCGGTAAGCTGTTTCTGTTAGCCTTAGTTATTTCCAGTTTTTCTGTTTGCTATCCACTAGCTTCCATGTTAAAGTTCCTTTTTGTTTTCTAGCTTCCAGTGCTAGCTCCCTGTGTTTGTTATTCCGCCCACGTGCGTGCTTTTTGTTTGTTCTTGTTTAGTTTTCATTAAATCATGTTTTCATATTCTGTGCCTGCCTCCTTCTCTGCATCTTGAGGTTCAACACCAACTAACCCTGACACTCATAAATGTCTCTGACAATCTTGCACTTTCTGTTTTGGAAATGACATGAATGTTTGTGCAACGGCTTAATAACGGTTTAATAAATACATTTTTGGTCAATTGACTTAGTTGTGATTTCCCCCTTTGCATGAAAGTTTAAAAAGAGCGTATATTTGTCATGCCTTGTGATCATGTTTTGTTTAGTTATGTTCTGTTTTACTTAAGACTCCATTGTTTCCTGTTTTTGGCACTTCCTGTTTTGTTTTGTTACCATAGCAACTCATTAGTTTTCACCTTGTCGTCATGTCTCACACCTGCTTGCACTAATCACCGGCATTATTTAAACCTGCAGTTGCCAGGTGGTCAGCCTGGCGACTTCACCTCAACTTCCTTCATGCCATGCCATGCCTGTTTTATCATTCTGTCCATGCCACGTAAGTTTTTTATCTCACAGTTATTGAGTTTTGGTTTTGTTTTGTCCATAGTCATGCCATATTGCTAGTTTTTGTTTCATAGCCAAGTTTTGTACTTCCGCCCTCGTGCGCGCCTTTTGTTTGCTTCCTTTGTTTGTAGTTTGTTTGTAAAAGAAATAAATATGTACCTTCATTTACGCCTTGCTCGTGCCAACTTTCCTTTGCATCGGAAAAACCAACCATAGTCCAAGTCTTGACAATATTAATGCAGTATGAAGAAGAATGTTTTAATGTAGACACATAGAATCATCATTCTGGCGGGATTATATGCATCAAGTGTTCATTCAAGGCTAAGGCAAAATATCGAGATATATATCGTGTATCGTGACATGGCCTAAAGATATCGAGATATTAACAAAAGGCCATATCGCCTTTTTTTTTTTTTACTTTTAAGGCTCCCGGGGACCATAAAGAGTCTCAGTCATTAAAATGTTAATAACAAGTCAAATTATCATTTGTCTTTATTTTTATTTAACGTTTACACTAAATCCCTATATCAACTTCAGGTTGATATCAAGTTTAAAAAAAAATATTTGCCTTTTCTGTCAAAGACAACTTCGAAATATACATGCCCCTAAAGCTGACCAACACGCCGGACTGTAGTCAGTTGGAAGCGTGTCTTAATGAAATTAAACAATGGATGTCCGCTAACTTTTTGCCGCTTAACGCCAAAAAAACGGAAATGCTGATTATCGGTCCTTCTAGACACCGACCTCTATTTAATACTACAACTCTAACATTTGACAACCAAACAATTAAACAAGGTGACTCGGTAAAGAATCTGGGTATTATCTTCGACCCAACTCTCTCCTTTGAGTCTCACATTAAAAACCTTACTAAAACGGCCTTCTTTCATCTCCGTAATATCGCTAAAATTCGCTCCATTTTGTCCACTAAAGACGCTGAGATCATTATCCATGCGTTTGTTACGTCTCGCCTCGATTACTGTTACGTATTATTTTCGGGTCTCCCCATGTCTAGCATTAAAAGATTACAGTTGGTACAAAATGCGGCTGCTAGACTTTTGACAAGAACAAGAAAGTTTGATCACATTACGCCTGTACTGGCTCACCTGCACTGGCTTCCTGTGCACTTAAGATGTGACTTTAAGGTTTTACTACTTACGTATAAAATACTACACGGTCTAGCTCCATCCTATCTTGCCGATTGTATTGTACCATATGTCCCGGCAAGAAATCTGCGTTCAAACGACTCCAGCTTATTAGTGATTCCTAAAGCCCAAAAAAATCTGCGGGCTATAGAGCGTTTTCCGTTCGGGCTCCAGTACTCTGGAATGCCGTCCCGGTAACAGTTCGAGATGCTACCTCAGTAGAAGCATTTAAGTCTCACCTTAAAACTCATTTGTATACTCTAGCCTTTAAATAGACTTCCTTTTTAGACCAGTTAATCTGCCACTTCTTTTCTTTTTCTCCTATGTCCCCCCCTCCCTTGTGGAGGGGGTCTGGTCCGATGACCATGGATGAAGTACTGGCTGTCCAGAGTCGAGACCCAAGATGGACCGCTCGTCGGGACACAGGATGGACCGCTCGCCTGTGTATCGGTTGGGGACATCTCTACGCTGCTGATCCGCCTCCGCTTGGGATGGTTTCCTGTGGACGGGACTCTCGCTGCTGTCTTGGATCCGCTTTGAACTGAACTCTCACGGCTGTGTTGGAGCCACTATGGATTGAACTTTCACAGTATCATGTTAGACCCGCTCGACATCCAATGCTTTCGGTCCCCTAGAGAGGGGGGGTTGCCCACTTCTGAGGTCCTCTCCAAGGTTTCTCATAGTCAGCATTGTCACTGGCGTCCCACTGGATGTGAATTCTCCCTGCCCACTGGGTGTGAGTTTTCCTTGCCCTTTTGTGGGTTCTTCCGAGGATGTCGTAGTCGTAATGGTTTGTGCAGTCCTTTGAGACATTTGTGATTTAGGGCTATATAAATAAACATTGATCGATTGATTGAAATATGCAGTATTTCCCCCATCGCCCAAAACATTCAGAAAGCAATGTTTGATGTGAAGTAATTGGATTCCTAAAAAGATCAATAATGCAGGACACCATCCATTTTAATTCATTAGTACTTTTGAGTAATAACAGAGAAAAGATACATAAAATCCCACTAAATATCTTTGGGATCCAAATGGTCCCTCACTCATAAAGTCTTACATTTGTATTATTTTAATTTTTCTTTACATTTTCTACACTTAAGATGAACTTCAGATGTCGGTTTTACGTTTCAACTGTTGTTGTTTTTTTTTATGCTCTTTATTCAAAGCCATCTCCGGGTTGGGGAGGAGACCCTGCCCCAAGTGGAGGAGTTCAAGTACCTCGGAGTCTTGTTCACGAGTGGGGGAAGAGTGGATCGTGAGATCGACAGGCGGATCGGTGCGGCGTCTTCAGTAATGCGGACGTTGTACCGATTCGTTGTGGTGAAGAAGGAGCTGAGCCGGAAGGCAAAGCTCTCAATTTACCGATCGATCTACGTTCCCATCCTCACCTATGGTCATGAGCTTTGGGCCATGACCGAAAGGATAAGATCACGGGTACAAGCGGCCGAAATGAGTTTCCTCCGCCGTGTGGCGGGGCTCTCCCTTAGAGATAGGGTGAGAAGCTCTGCCATCCGGGAGGAACTCAAAGTAAAGCCGCTGCTCCTTCACATCGAGAGGAGCCAGATGAGGTGGTTCGGGCATCTGGTCAGGATGCCACCCGAACGCCTCCCTAGGGAGGTGTTTAGGGCACGTCCAGCTGGTAGGAGGCCACGGGGAAGACCCAGGACACGTTGGGAAGACTATGTCTCCCGGCTGGCCTGGGAACGCCTCGGGATCCCCCGGGAAGAGCTAGACGAAGTGGCTGGAGATGGGGGAGTCTGGGCTTCCCTGCTTAGGCTGCTGCCCCCGCGACCCGACCTCGGATAAGCGGAAGATGATGGATGGATTTATTCAAAGAAAACATTATTTTTATATGGCAAACACACAATATATGCAATATTTTCCACATGGACCTTTTTCAAGTGAAATATTTGAAGTAAATGAAGGTTTGAATAGGTCAATAATTCATTATAATGCAGATTTTTTCAAACATGGAGCAATGGCAAAAGAAAAATAAAGACTTTGCGTCAACATTGCAACTTTTTCTAGTTAGATTTAACCTCGTTCCACTCTTTTTAATGTCATTTTTTAAAATATTTGTAGCTGAGATAGGCGCCAGCGCCCCCCGCGACCCCCCCAAAAAAAGGGAATAAGCGGTAGGAAATGGATGGATGGATGGATTTCTAAAATGTGTGGCGGGCCGGTAAACAATTAGCTAGGGGCCGCAAATGGCCCCCTGCCTCACTTTGGACACCCCTTGCCTACACAGATATCCAGACAACATTCACACTCAGTTATTGTTTTTTGTTTTTTAAAAATCCAACCATAACTTTTGGAGTTATGCTGCTAACAAACAGACAAACAAACCCTGGCAAAAACAAACCTATTTGCAGAGGTAATAACGTTGCGAGCCAAAACAAAACTTGGTCAAACTTTCTCTTGAAAATGTTAAAACGTATGCTTTTAGTTAAGAGCTTTTTCGTAGAATCCAACGTGCTTGTAAGTTGAGGTACTGTCGTGTCGTGCATATTTCTGAAAAAAAAATCATCAAATGTGTGATTTGAAACAAAATTAATTGCCTTTCACAGAGCAACGCGGACCCTTTTGTCAGTTTGATGTTGATGATGGAAACCTGCGAGCCATTCTGCACACCCTCCTACCTCTTGGTGTTTGAAATTGAACATTTTATGGATAATATTTCTCTGTAGAGTGCAAAAAAAGAGACATGTTGTTTTTGAGAAAGTTATTTCCATTGAGTAGTGAAGGCCTACTGAAACCCACTACTACAGACCACGCAGTCTTATAGTTCATACATCAATTATGAAATATTAACATTGCAACACATGCCAATACGGCCTTTTTAGTTAACCAAAATTGCAATTTCAAATTCCGTACCGAAGTATCCTGCTGAAACGTCGCGGAATGACGACGCTTGCTCGTGACGTCACACATTGTAGAGGACATTTTGTTCCAGCACCGTTTCCCGTCTGTTTTCATCGCATAATTACACAGTATTCTGGACATCTGTGTTGCTGAATCTTTTGCAATTTGTTCAATGAATAATGGAGACGTCAAAGAAGAAAGCTGTCGGTGGGAAGCGGTGTATTGCGGCCGCCTTTGGCAACACAAACATTTCATTGTTTACATTCCCGAAAGATGACGGTGAAGCTTTACTATGGACCAGAGATGTCAAGCGAACACGGTTGGTTTGGACCAGACACACAAAGTACAGTGTATTATGCAGCGATCATTTAGAATGATCGTGTTTCGAAGAGGGTCCCTTGCAAAGGGCAGGGATGGGCATTTAGAACCTTTATTTAACCAGATAAGAAACCCATTGAGATCAAGATCTCTTTCACAAGGGTGACCTGGGCAAGAGGTCAACAGCACATGTCACAGAGCAGTTTCAAAAAAGTGATACATTAAGACATACATTTTAAAATACATAGAAGAGAACTGTAAAACAATAAAGATTTACACCTTTTAAAAACACAGGCACTGAGCAAAAGTCTCTTGCTCTCTGTCCCTCAGGACAGAACGGAAGGCTCCAAATGGAATTAGTTCAGTGAGTTTCAGTTTCGTCTGCAATGCATTCCATGCCATAGGGGCAGCAATGCCAAAAGCTCTTTTGCCAAATTCAGTCCGTACATGGGGAACATGTGCATCGCAACCACCCGTCGACTGGTGCTGAAGAAAGGTGCGGGGCCGACCTACAGGTTGTACAGGGAAGACCATATAATCTCACTAAAACACTAGTAACCCAATAAGAAGATAGGGGATTTTCCAGATTGATCCTAGTAAATCTGTCTAATAACATCTGAATCGCTCCCACTGTATAGTCTTTTTTTTTCTAGTCCTTCACTCTCACTTTCCTCATCCACGAATCTTTAATCCTCGCTCAAATGAATGGGGGAATTGTCGCTTTCTCGGTCCGAATCGCTCTCGCTGCTGGTGGCCATGATTGTAAACAATGTTCAGCTGTGAGGAGCTCCACAACCCGTGACATCACGCGCACATCGTCTGCTACAGGCAAGGCTTTTTTTATCAGCACCAAAAGATGCAAACTTTATCGTGGATGTTCTCTACTAAATCCTTTCAGCAAAAATATGGAAGTATCGCAAAATGATCAAGTATGACACATAGAATAGACCTGCTATCCCCGTTTGAATAAGAAAATCTCATTTCAGTAGGACAGCCAGTACTTCATCCATGGCCACCGGACCTGTGTCCCTCCCGCCCCCCTCCACAAGGGAGAGTGGGACAGAGGAGAAAAAGAAAAGAAACGGCAGATCAACTGGTCCAAAAAGGGGGTCTATTTAAAGGCTAGAGCAGGGGTCACCAACCTTTTTGAAACCAAGACCTACCTCTTGGGTACTGATTAATACGAAGGGCTACCAGTTTTTTATACACACTTAAATAAATTGCCAGAAATAGCCAATTTGCTCAATTTACCTTTAATAAATAAATCTATATATATATAAAAAAAAATTGGTATTTCTGTCTGTCATTCAGTCGTACATTTGTTTTCCTTTTACGGAAGATTTTTTGTAGATAATAAATGATAAATGATAAAAGAGGAGAAAACAGGAAAAAAATGAAAATTAAATCTTGAAACATAGTTTATCTTTAATTTCGACTCTTAAAAATTCAAAATTCAACCCAAAAAAAGAAGAGAAAAAGTAGCAAATTCGAATCTTTTTGAAAAAATGTTAAAAATAATTTATGGAACATCATTAGTCATTTTTCCTGATTAAGATTAATTTTAGAATTTTGATGACATGTTTTAAATAGGTTAAAATCCAATCTGCACTTTGTTAGAATATATAACAAATTGGACCAAGCTATATTTCTAACAAAGTCAAATCATTATTTCTTCTAGATTTTCCAGAACAAAAATTTTAAAAGGAATTCAAAAGACTTTGAAATAAAATTTAAATTTGATTTGAAAGATTTTCTAGATTTGCCAGAATGATTTTTTGGAATTTTAACTATAGTAAGTTTGAAGAAATATATTACAAATATTCTTCGTCGAAAAAACAGAAGCTAAAATGAAGAATTAAATAAAAAATGTATTTATTATTCTTTACAATACATTTTTTTTTTACTTGAACATTGATTTAAATTGTCAGGAAAGAAGAGGAAGGAATTTAAAAGGTAAAAAGGTATATATTTTTAAAAATCCTAAAATCATTTTTAAGGTTGTGTTTTTTTTTCTAAAATTGTCTTTCTAAAAGTTATAAGAAGCAAAGTAAAAAAAATAAATGAATTTATTTAAACAAGTGAAGTTTTTAAAAATTAGTCTTGGATTTTTAAATTCTATTTGAGTTTTGTCTCTCTTAGAATTAAAAATGTTGAGCAAAGCGAGACCAGCTTGCTAGTAAATAAATAACATTTAAAAAATTAGAGGCAGCTCACTGGTAAGTGCTGCTATTTGAGTTATTTTTAGAACAGGCCAGCGGGCGACTCATCTGGTCCTTACAAGGTACCTGGTGCCCGCGGGCACCGCGTTGGTGACCCCTAGGCTAGAGTATACAAATGAGTTTTAAAATGAGACTTAAATGCTTCTACTGAGGTAGCATCTCAAACTGTTACCGGGAGGGCATTCCAGAGTACTGGAGCCCGAACGGAAAACGCTCTATAGCCCGCAGACTTTTTTTTGGCTCTGGTAATCACTAATTAGCCGGAGTCCTTTGAACGCAGATTTCTTGCCGGGACATATGGTACAATACAATCGGCAAGATAGGATGGAGGTAGACCGTGTAGTATTTTATACATAAGTATTAAAACCTTAAAGTCATATTTTAATTGCACAGGAAGCCAGTGCAGGTGAGCCAGTACAGGCGTAATATGATCAAACGTTCTTGTTCTTGTCAAAAGTCTAGCAGCCGCATTTTGTACCAACTGTAATCTATTACTGCTGACATGGGGGGGGACCCGAAAATAATACGTTACAGTAATCGAGACGAGACGTAACAAACGCATGGATAATGATCTCAGCGTCGCTATTGGACAAAATGGAGCGAATTTTAGCGATATTACAGAGATGAACAGGGAGCAGGGAAGCGAGGAAACAGCAGACCCCACAATGATGTAAACACAGGGACACACGGAAGTGATTACGTCGCAGCTATAAATATATACTTACAGTATGTACGGTACAGTGTATAAAAAGGTTTTGGAGGTTTTTGGATTGTTTTAAAATGTTGGAATAGTGTCCTTCAACGGCAGTTTTGAGGCCAATTCAACTTTGTACTGGACAAAACAGTCCCGGTAAGGTTCCACGTAAAAATGAAGGTGGAGCAATGACTCGTTCTCACTAGTTCCAGGTCCTAAATGGCGTTCAAAGTGTCTCAACTTGTCAGATTATATTCTCATATAGGTACTTTCCAGTTGAGAGGCATGATTTATGATCTACAACAAATTTACAGGGAGCAGGGAAGCGAAGAAAAAGCAGACCACTCAATGATGTAAACATAGGGACACACGGAAGTGATTACGTCGCAGCTATGAATATATACTTACAGTATGTACGGTACAGTGTATAAAAAGGTTTTGGAGGTTTTTGGATTGTTTTAAAATCTTGGAATAGTGTCCTTCAACGGCAGTTTTGAGGCCAATTCAACTTTGTACTGGACAAAACAGTCCCGGTAAAGTTCCACGTACAAATGAAGGGGGAGCAAGGACTTTTTGCGTCGTTCTCGCCAGTTCCAGGTCCTAAACGGCGGTCAAAGTGTCCCAATTTGTCAGATTATATTCTCATCCAGGTACTTTGCAGTTGAGAGGCATGATTTATAATCAATCAATCAATCAATCAATGTTTACTTATATAGCCCTAAATCACTAGTGTCTCAAAGGGCTGCACAAACCACTACGACATCCTCGGTAGGCCCACATAAGGGCAAGGAAAACTCACACCCAGTGGGACGTCGGTGGCAATGATGACTATGAGAACCTGTGAAAGTTCAATTCATAGTGGATCCGACACAGCCGCGAGAGTCCAGTCCAAAGCGGAGCCAGCAGGAAACCATCCCAAGCGGAGGCGGATCAGCAGCGCAGGGATGTCCCAAGCCGATACACAGGCAAGTGGTCCATCCTGGGTCCCGAATCGACGAGCGGTCCATCCTGGGTCCCGACTCTGGACAGCCAGTAGGTCATCCATGGCCATCGGACCGGACCCACCCTCCCCTCTACATGGGAGAGTTGGACATAGGAGTAAAAGAAAAGAAACGGCAGATCAACTGGTCTAAAAAGGGAGTCTATTTAAAGGCTAGAGTATACAAATGAGTTTTAAGGTGAGACTTAAATGCTTCTACAACAAATTTACAGGGAGCAGGGAAGCGAAGAAACAGCAGACCACTCAATGATGTAAACATAGGGACACACGGAAGTGATTACATCGCAGCTATAAATATATACTTACAGTATGTACGGTACAGTGTATAAAAAGGTTTTGGAGGTTTTTGGATTGTTTTAAAATGTTGGAATAGTGTCCTTCAACAGCAGTTTTGACGCCAAGTCAACTTTGTACTGGACAAAACAGTCCCGGTAAGGTTCCACGTAAAAATGAAGGTGGAGCAATGACTCGTTCTTACTAGTTCCGGGTCCTAAATGGCGTTCAAAGTGTCACAACTTGTCAGATTATATTCTCATATAGGTACTTTCCAGTTGAGAGGCATGATTTATGATCTACAACAAATTTACAGGGAGCAGGGAAGCGAAGAAACAGCAGACCACTCAAAAACATAGGGACACACGGGAGTGATTACGTCGCTATAAATAGTTTGTCCGTGTTAGCACATTATAATATTATCACCAATACTTGGTTAATAATGAAAGACTCAGACAACCAATACGGATACAAAGTCAACATTTCAACATCAATGGCATTAATCGAAACAACTAAAGAGAATACCGATGCAATAAATAGCAAAAATTGTGCTCCTGAAGTGTTTATGGATTCAATAAAAGCCTTTGACACAGTCATAATATTCTAATAAACAAATCAGAACAGTATGGCATCAGAAGGTAGGTCTTGAACTGGGTAAGAAGCTACTTAACCAATAGTGAAGATAGGCAAACACACTTCTACACAGCTGAAAATATTTTGTGGCGTACCTCAGGGATCAATACTCGGACCAAATTTGTTCAATCTCTCTAAAGGACTTCAGGTTAGTATTGTATGAAAATGATACAACAGTGTTTTGTTCAGGAGAGAACACACGAAAGCTAAAATAAATAGTAACAGAAGAAATTTAAAAATTAAAAAGATGGTTTGACACGAACAAACTATCTTTTTTTATAACTCAGAAAAGTACACAAATACAAATGGAATAGTTATAGAAAGGGTAAAAGACAACACGTTTGTGTGTAATAAAAGATCATATAATGAACTGGAAATCTCCATCCATCCATCCATTTTCTACCGCGTGTCCCTTTTGGGGCAGCAGGGGTTGCTGGAGCCTTTCTCAGCTGCATTCAGGTCGAAGGCGTGTACACCCTGGACAAGTCGCCACCTCATCGCAGGGCCAACACAGATAGACAGACAACATTCACACTCACATTCACACACTAGGGCCCATTTAGTGTTGCCAATCAACCTATCCCCAGGTGCATGTCTTTGGAGGTGGGAGGGGCCTATCCCCCAGGTGCATGTCTTTGGAGGTGGGAGGAGCCTATCCCCAGGTGCATGTCTTTGGAGGTTGGAAGAGCCTATCCCCAGGTGCATGTCTTTGGAGGTGGGAGGAGCCTATCCCCAGGTGCATGTCTTTGGAGGTGGGAGGAGCCTATCCCCAGGTGCATGTCTTTGGAGGTGGGAGGAGCCTATCCCCAGGTGCATGTCTTTGGAGGTGGGAGGAGCCTATCCCCAGGTGCATGTCTTTGGAGGTGGGAGGAGCCTATTCCCAGGTGCATGTCTTTGGAGGTGGGAGGAGCCTATTCCCAGGTGCATGTCTTTGGAGGTGGGAGGAAGCCGGAGGGAACCCACACAGTCACGGGGAGAACGTGCAAACTCCACACAGAAAGATCCCGAGCCCGGGATTGAACCCAGGACTAAAATTTTATGCTAGCAACACATGACAAAGAAGTTGGGAAATGTGGCAATAAATGCTGATAAAGTTGAGGAATGCTCATCAAACACTTATTTGTAACATCCCATAGGTGTGCAGGTTAATTGGGAACAGGTGGGTGCCATGATTGGGTCTAAAAACAGCTTCCCAAAAAATGCTCAGTCTTTCACAAAAAAGGATGGGGCGAGGTACACCCCTTTGTCCACAACTGCGTGAGCAAATAGTCAAACGGTTTAAGAACGTTTCACAAAGTGCAATTGCAATAAATTTAGGGATTTCAACATCTACTGCCCATAATATCCTCAAAAGGTTCAGAGAATCTGGAGAAATCACTCCACGTAAGCGGCATGGCCGGAAACCAACATTGAATGACCGTGACCTTCGATCCCTCAGACGGCACTGTGTCAAAAACTGAATCTCTAAAGGATATCACCACGTGGGCTCAGGAACACTTCAGAAAACCACTGTCATTAAATACAGTTGGTCTCTAAATCTGTAAGTGCAAGTTAAAGCTCTACTATGCAAAGCCAAAGCCATTTATCAACAACATCCAAAAACGCTGCCGGCTTCTCTGGGCCCGAGATCATCTAAGATGGACTGATGCAAAGTGGAAAAGCGCTCTATGGTCTGACGAGTCCACATTCAAAATTGTTTTTGGAAATATTCAACAATGTGTCATCCATACCAAAGGGGAAGCGAACCATCCAGACTGTTATCGAAGCAAAGTTCAAAAGCCAGCATCTGTGATGGTATGGGGGTGCATTAGTGCCCAAAGCATGGGTAACTTACACATCTGTGAAGGCACCATTAATGCTGAAAGGTACATACAGGTTCTGGAACAACATACGCTGCCATCTAAGCGCCTTCTTTTTAATGGACGCCCCTGCTTATTTCAGCAGGACAATGCCAAGCCACATTCAGCACGTGTTACAACAGCGTGGCTTCGTAAAAAACGAGTGCGGGTACTATCCTGACCCGCCTGCAGTCCAGACTTGTCTCCCATCGAAAATGTGTGGCGCATTATGAAGCGTAAAATAGGACAGCGGAGACCCCGGACTGTTGAAGGACTGAAGCTCTACATAAAACAAGAATGGGAAAGAATTCCACTTTCAAAGCTTCAACAATTAGTTTCCTCAGTTCCCAAACGTTTATTGAGTGTTTTTTAAAAGAAAAGGTGATGTAACACAGTGGTGAACATGCCCTTTCCCAACTACTTTGGCACGTGTTGCAGCCATGAAATTGTACGTTAATTATTTTTTGCAAAAAAAAAAATAAAGTTTAGGAGTTTAAACATCAAAAATATTGTCTTTGTAGCATATTCAATTGAATATGGGTTGAAAAGGATTTGCAAATCATCTTATTCTGTTTATATTTACATCTATTTCCCAACTCATATGGAAACGGTGTTTGTATGTTTATGTTTAAGTATTTGGCAGACGCTTCTATCTAAAGCGACATACATAAAAAAATACCTCAATTAAGCAAAAGAAGATGGATGGATGGAGTTTTACATTCATACTTGTGACAATACCAAAGCCACCTTGAACTGTAAAGCACAACAAGCTTTACAGAAAGGCAACCGACCTCTTATTTTATGTGCAATTTAGTCTTCAAATAATCTAACATCTGTTTTGACTGCAGGTGGATGATGAATACTAGCAAGACTACAAGACAAAACAAAAAAAACTAGCACTGCGTCGCTGGGCAACTTCTGACGTTATAGCATGTAAAGCGTGAGCATTATGTAAAATATTTCATGGCGATTCTTCCAGAAGCTGCTATTCAAAAGACCCGGTGTTATTTTCTCCCTTGAGTGCCGGGGACATGTGACGTCTCTGCCGTACCGACTTATTTTTTTTTTTTTCTGTTCACTGCCTTTATGCAAATCAACGCCCGGAGGTAATATGCGACATTATGTAAATACGGGATTGTATATTTTTGTATTACTCTCGCTTGGATGTTAAAATTAAGTAATTAGCCGCTCCCTTTCTTTAATGGGGTTTCCACAGGAAAGGGATAACATGTTTCTATGCAGATGAATACATTATTTCAGGCTGCCGAGGGGGTGATAAGAGCTGGTTAATACACAGCTACTCCCAGATACTTAATGAAAAACACCATTGTCCTCTTTTTTTTTTTTTTTTTTTATCTGATTGATAAGTAAAATTAAATAAGGAACTCATCTTTTTGACGAATGGGTTCAAGCAAGAGATTAATTTCTTAATACCCGGGATTGATTACAGCAGAAGTGTTGAAGCATCCAAGTGTAGCCATCATATTACGGATTCAGATCAAAGCTGGGAGAGGAAAAAAAAATAAAAAAAATTGCCATTTATTTTTTTTTAACACGTTTCTGAGGGTGATTATGATATTCTGCAAAAGCAGTGAATGTACCAATATTTGTAAGTGTCGGAAAATGATTAGTCAACCGACGGCTGACTGAATAAAATGTCAGAGCTGAGCTGTAAGATACAAAAATTATCCTTTTTGCATGTTGCTCAAGGCTTGTATTACCAATAATACTACGATTACTTAACTGACCACAGCATGGGGAGTTATTGCCATCATTTTAGATCAGGTCATTTTTGAACGGCCCCACGGCTCATTTTAAAAATACGATTGAAAAATTTTAAAAACGTAAAAAAGTGATATAAAACAGCAAATGGGGTAAAATGTATTAAGAAAATGTTGCAATGTTTACTCTAATAACACAAAGCTGCCGTGCAGGCTGTTTCTTTCTTTAAAAAATAATAATGAATCAAAATAAATCAATGTCATTATGAATTATTGACCTTACGTCACGTTGAATTTTCCACTTTGAGATATTTGGAGTCCTTTTCAATGGGCCTGCGGACCCTAATAATAAAACACAGCAGTTTCAATAGGGTCCTTTGGAGTCCTTTGCAATGGGCCTGGCGGACCCTAAAAATAATACTGAATAATGACACTTTTTTTTTTTTTTTTTTTTTTTTTTTACCAAAACCCTTTGGGATCCCCGGGATCAAGCCTGAGTGGAGGCCTAAATGTATATTGGTTGGACATATATTGTATTGGTTTTTAAAAATAAAAAAATGTCAAAAAGCTTGCTTTGATTTTTTTCAGTCTGCGGCCCTGAGTGGAAAAAGTTTGGACACCCCTGATTTAGATGGATCCATGAAAGTATTAAGATTTAAAACTGCACTTACTATCCAATTAGCCACAACGTGACACAGAATGTGACTGTTTGGCAAGGACACCGATTTTTTTATTTCTTATTTTTTGCTCTTCAGCCATCAGCGCGTCAATCACATGCTGCTCCTCCCGGTGCTCTCAGGTTTGACGTTAGAAATTGTCAAACTTGTCAGGCCTCTGACATCTGCACACTTCAACAGCATGAAGCCATGTGTTCCAGATTATGCAGCATGCAGCGTCAGCTCCATCTAGTGGAAACAAAGTTCTGCTCCTTTTATTTTGAAATGCCCATTTTTGCCTGAAAGATGACATCATTTGCAGTGATTATTGTAAATATTTACCGATGGAATTTAGCAAATTGATACCACGGTAATCCGTCAGTGGCAGGTCTAAATCATTTGTGCATGAAACTAGGGACAGAGCACCGATTTCTGTGCTTCCGTCCACAAAACTACAAAAGGAGCCCCTATTCCAGTGGTTCTCAAATGGGGGTACGTGTACCCCTGTGGGTATGCCAAGGGGTACGTGAGATTTTTTTTAAATATTCTAAGAATAGCAACAATTCAAAAATCCTTCATAAATATATTTATTGACTAGTTCATAAACTGTGCAAAAAATACAACAATGTGTGGAGAGCTAGATTTTTTGTGGACATGCTCCATAAATATTGATGTTAAAGAATTCTTTTTTTGTGAAGTCATGAATCAAGATGGATCTCTATTACAATCCCCAAAGAGGGCACTTTAAGATGATTACTTCTATGTGTAGAAATCTGTATTTATAATTGAATCCCTTGTTAATTTTTCAACAAGTTTTTAGTTATTTTTATATCTTTTTTTTCCAAATAGTGCAAGAAAGACCACTACAAATGACGAATATTTTGCACTGTTATACAATTTAATAAATCAGAAACTGATGACATAGTGCTGTATTTTACTTCTTTATATCTTTTTTTCAACTAAAAATGCTTTGCTCTGATTAGGGCAGGGGTGTCCAAAGTGCGGCCCGGGGGCCATTTGCGGCCCTAAGCACATTCTAAGAAGACGATTTAAAAAATTAAAAACAGAAAAAGTGGTATAAAAGAGTTGAACAGGTGAAATGTGACAAGAAAATGTTGCAATGTTTACTCTAATAACACAAAGCTGCCATGTAGGCTGTTATTTTCTTTAAAAAAAAAAAAAAAAAAATCAAAATCAATGTCACATTAAATATTCCACTTTGAGATATGTTTGGGGGAAAATGTTGCATATTTCGTGTTTGCCATATAATTGTTTTTTCTTTTTTCTAAAGAAGGGCCTAATAAGAACAAACAAAAAACATAAACAACAATAAAAGTTATATTTGACAGATGGATCTGAAGTTGATCTAGAGACGATTGTGTTTAAAGTCAACAGTAAAAAAAAAAAATATATATATATATATATTTTTTTTTTTTTGAATGAGTATGAACCTTTTGCATCCCCAAAAATTTCAGTGCGATTTTTTTTTTGACATTGCTAAAAAAAAAATAAATAACACATTGAAATCAATGGTGTTATGTGTTGACATTTTTAAGGCTCCAATTATTCTATAATCTCAAATATTCCACTTTAAAATTCTATTGGGGGAAACTATTGCATATTTTGTCTTGTTTTTTTTCCATAACAAAACAGGGTTTTCTTTGACAAAAAGGGCATACAAATTAAGTCTTTAAAAACGTTATATTGACAGATTAAAGTTGATCTAGAGCAAGGGTGTCAAAGGAGCGGCCCGCGGGCCGGATAAAACCTGATCCGGCCCGCGGGATGAGTTTGCTAAGTATAAAATAGAGCAGAAAAATTTTGAATGAAAGAAACTGCCTTTCTAAATGTGTCCACTAGATGTCACAATAGCAATTCTTTGTATCTTTGTAGATCATGCTACATATGTAAAAAAAATATATCAACCACGTGATGTTAGTGCACCAGTCGAGGAAAATGAGCAAACTAGATAAATAACATCCTTTTATTTGGTTTTGATATAATTTTTTTTATATCTTGATAGATTGAAAAGGAACTCCAATGAGTTAGCTGATGAACATTATCACATAATTTATTCAGAAAGTATAAATAACGACAACTAAAAATAGAAAACCATAACTTGATTAACGTGGATTCCGACTCAAACAAGTTGAAAAACTTATTCGGGTGTTACCATTTAGTGGTGAATTGTATGTAATATGTACTGTATGTGCAATCTACTAATAAAAGTTTCAATCAATCAATACTACTAACCACAACATGTACTGTAAGTGTAAAAAGAACCCAACAACATTATTATTTGTACATTTTCAGAATGTCTTTGTTCTATTTTTAAACAAAGAAAACGATCTGAAGTTGTCTTTATTTTTAAGTTATCGTGCCGTGATTTTACTTTGAAAGTAGATTTTTCTCCATGTGGTCGCCGATCTAAAATGAGTTTGAAACCCCTGTTCTAGGGATTTAAACCTTGAATAACAATCATACAAAATAATGACACATTTAAAAAATGTTTTTTTTAACAAAATCCTCGATATTTTAGCGCCTTGATACACGATATATATCTCGACGTTTTGCCTTAGCCTTGAAAGAACACTTGATACAAATAATCACAGCAGTATGATGATTCTATGTGTCCACATTAAAACATTCTTGTTCTTACTGCATTAATATATGCTCATCTTAAACTTTCATGCAGAGAGGGAAATCACAACTAAGTCAATTGACCAAAACTGTACTTATTAAACAGTTATTAAGCAGTGGCACAAACATTCATGTCATTTCCAAAACAGAAAGTGCAGGATTGTCAGTGAAATTTTAAAACAAGCTATGAGTGAACTTTTGTGCATGATGTCACAAAGAAGACAAACATTACAGTTGTGATCAAAATTATTCAACCCCCACACAATTTTGGTGTTTTAGCAAGTTGGACATTTATTCCGTATTTTGTTATTATAGTCATATCAAATAAAGATGCATTAAATAGACAAATGCAACTTGAATTACAACATTATATTTTGTAACATACCAATAAGTGTCATTTCTCTTGATATCTCATTGACAAAATTATTCAACCCCTTGAAGATCATAACTCTTAAGAACAGAATTTGAATAAGGTCTTTTCAATCAGGTGTTGAAAACACCTGTAGATGTGATTAGAACCATAATGAGCAACAATTAAACTGATTGAAAAAGACTGTGACGCTCAGCTTCTTGTAGATGGTCAATGGTGTATTTGCAACATGGTGAAGTCCAGGGAGTTGTCAAAGAAGTCAAGAGAGGAGGTAATTTCTCTTCATAAGAAAGGATGTGGATATAAGAAAATAGCAAAGACATTACACATTCCAAGAGACACAGTTGGGAGCATAATTCGCAAGTTTAAAGCTAAAGGCACAGTGGAAACACTACCTGGGCGTGGTAGAAAGAGGATGCTGTGTGCGTACAGTGGTGAAAAACCCCCAGGTAACAGCTGAGGAACTTGCAGAGGGGGGAACGCAGGTTTCGTCCCAGACAATAAGGCGCGCACTACGAGATGAAGGCCTCCATGCCAGAACTCCCAGGTGCACCCCACTTCTGACTACCAGGCACATGGAAAAAAAAGACTCCAGTATGCCAAAAATCATCTGGACAAACCCCAAAGGTTTTGGGAAACTGTATCTATGGAGTGATGAGAAAAAAGTTGAACTCTTTGGGCCTATGAATCAACGTTATGTCTGGAGAAGAAAAAATGAAATTTACAAAGAGAAGAACACCTGGCCTACTGTTAAGCATGGTGGGGGGTCAATCATGCTCTGGGGCTGTTTCTCTGCCTCAGGTACCGGGAATCTCCAGCGCGTTCAAGGCATTATGAATTCTATTTCCTAGCAGGATATATTAGCTGCAAATGTCATGAAGTCAGTGACGAAGCTGAGGCTTGGGAGACGTTGGACCTTCCAACAGGTGAAGGATCCCAAGCATACCTCCAAATCAACATCAGAGTGGTTGCAGAAGAAGGGCTGGAAGACTCTGGAGTGGCCTTCACAGTCGCCAGACCTAAATCCTCTAGAAAAGCTGTGGTTGGACTTGAAGAAGGCAGTTGCAGCACGCAAGCCCAAGAATATGAATGAAATGGAGGCCTTTGCCCAAGAGGAATGGGCTAAAATACCTGTAGATGGTTGCAAGAAGCTTGTGTCCGCTTATGTATCACCTTTGAAGGATGTCATTACTGCCAAAGGCTGTTCTACTAAGTACTAAAGATGCATGGAACTAGGGGGTTGAATACTTTTGATCACAACTGTACAGTCACAATAAATCTTACCTAATCCATCCTAAACCTGCAACAATATTCAATCAATCAATCAATCAATCGTTTACTTATATAGCCCTAAATCACAAGTGTCTCAAAGGGCGGCACAAGCCACAACGACATCCGCAGTTCAGCGCCCACATAAGGGCAAGGAAAAACTCACAACCCAGTGGGACGTCGATGAGAATGACTATGACAAAACCTTGGAGAGGACCACAAATGTGAAAGTCCAGTCCATAGTGGATCTAACATAATAGTGAGAGTCCAGTCCATAGTGGATCTAACATAATAGTGAGAGTCCAGTCCATAGTGGATCTAACATAATAAAGAGAGTCCAGTCCATAGTGGCTCTAACATAATAGTGAGAGTCCAGTCCATAGTGGATCTAACATAATAGTGAGAGTCCAGTCCATAGTGGATCTAACATAACAGTGAGAGTCCAGTCCACAGTGGATCTAACATAATAGTGAGAGTCCAGTCCATAGTGGCTCTAACATAATAGTGAGAGTCCAGTCCATAGTGGATCTAATAGTAAGAGTCCAGTCCATAGTAGCTCTAACATAATAGTGAGAGTCCAGTTAATAGTGGATCTAACATAATAGTGAGAGTCCAGTCCATAGTGGCTCTGACATAATAGTGAGAGTCCAGTCCATAATGGATCTAATATAATAGTGAGAGTCCAGTCCATAGTGGCTCTAATAGTGAGAGTCCAGTCCATAGTGGCTCTAACATAATAGTGAGAGTCCAGTTCATAGTGGATCTAATATAATAGTGAGAGTCCAGTCCATAGTGGATCTAATATAATAGTGAGAGTCCAGTCCATAGTGGATCTAACATAATAGTGTGAGTCCAGTCCATAGTGGATCTAATATAGTAGTGAGAGTCCAGTCCATAGTGGCTCTAACATAATAGTGAGAGTTTAGTCCATAGTGGATCCAACATAATAGTGAGAGTCCAGTCCATAGTGGATCCAACATAACAGTGAGAGTCCAGTCCATAGTGGCTCTAACATAATAGTGAGAGTCCAGTCCATAGTGGATCTAACATAATAGTGAGAGTCCAGTCCATAGTGGATCTAATTTAATAGTGAGAGTCCAGTCCATAATGGCTCTAACATAATAGTGAGAGTCCAGTTCATAGTGGATCCAACATAATAGTGAGAGTCCAGTCCATAGTGGCTCTAATAGTGAGAGTCCAGTCCATAGTGGCTCTAACATAATAGTGAGAGTCCAGTTCATAGTGGATCTAATATAATAGTGAGAGTCCAGTCCATAGTGGATCTAATATAATAGTGAGAGTCCAGTTCATAGTGGATCTAATATAATAGTGAGAGTCCAGTCCATAGTGGCTCTAATAGTGAGAGTCCAGTCCATAGTGGCTCTAACATAATAGTGAGAGTCCAGTTCATAGTGGATCTAATATAATAGTGAGAGTCCAGTCCATAGTGGATCTAATATAATAGTGAGAGTCCAGTCCATAGTGGATCTAACATAATAGTGTGAGTCCAGTCCATAGTGGATCTAATATAGTAGTGAGAGTCCAGTCCATAGTGGCTCTAACATAATAGTGAGAGTTTAGTCCATAGTGGATCCAACATAATAGTGAGAGTCCAGTCCATAGTGGATCCAACATAACAGTGAGAGTCCAGTCCATAGTGGCTCTAACATAATAGTGAGAGTCCAGTCCATAGTGGATCTAACATAATAGTGAGAGTCCAGTCCATAGTGGATCTAATTTAATAGTGAGAGTCCAGTCCATAATGGCTCTAACATAATAGTGAGAGTCCAGTTCATAGTGGATCCAACATAATAGTGAGAGTCCAGTCCATAGTGGCTCTAATAGTGAGAGTCCAGTCCATAGTGGCTCTAACATAATAGTGAGAGTCCAGTTCATAGTGGATCTAATATAATAGTGAGAGTCCAGTCCATAGTGGATCTAATATAATAGTGAGAGTCCAGTCCATAGTGGATCCAACATAATAGTGTGAGTCCAGTCCATAGTGGATCTAATATAGTAGTGAGAGTCCAGTCCATAGTGGCTCTAACATAATAGTGAGAGTTTAGTCCATAGTGGATCCCAACATAATAGTGAGAGTCCAGTCCATAGTGGATCTAACATAACAGTGAGAGTCCAGTCCATAGTGGCTCTAACATAATAGTGAGAGTCCCAGTCCATAGTGGATCTAACATAATAGTGAGAGTCCAGTCCATAGTGGATCTAATTTAATAGTGAGAGTCCAGTCCATAATGGCTCTAACATAATAGTGAGAGTCCAGTTCATAGTGGATCTAACATAATAGTGAGAGTCCAGTCCATAGTGGCTCTAATAGTAGAGAGTCAGTCCATAGTGGATCTAACATAACAGTGAGAGTCCAGTCCATAGTGGCTCTAACTAATAGTGAGAGTCCAGTCCATAGTGGATCTAACATAATAGTGAGAGTCCAGTCCATAGTGGATCTAATTTAATAGTGAGAGTCCAGTCCATAATGGCTCTAACATAATAGTGAGAGTCCAGTTCATAGTGGATCCAACATAATAGTGAGAGTCCAGTCCATAGTGGCTCTAATAGTGAGAGTCCAGTCCATAGTGGATCTAACATAACAGTGAGAGTCCAGTCCATAGTGGATCTAACATAACAGTGAGAGTCCAGTCCACAGTGGATCTAACATAATAGTGAGAGTCCAGTCCATAGTGGCTCTAACATAATAGTGAGAGTCCAGTCCATAGTGGATCTAATTTAATAGTGAGAGTCCAGTCCATAATGGCTCTAACATAATAGTGAGAGTCCAGTTCATAGTGGATCTAACATAAATAGTGAGGAGTCCACCAGGAGACCATCCTGGACGGGTCAGCAGCACAGAGATTGTCCCTAACTGATGCACAGGCGAGCGGTATTCAGTAAAATAAGACTTCTCTGATTTTAAACTACATTCCTAAAATGTATCCTTATTTTCATTGAGCTGTTCTGGTTCTGGTTTACAGCAGTAATGCTCAGTGGGGAGGACTGAATCTAAATGCTGATATAAGTACTCAATGGTACCCATTTTTAGTACTTTTGTTTGTATTGAAATGTGTTGATAAATGTTAAATTATTTATAAAAAATCAAAGAATCTTTGTATTTACAAATTAACACAGAACTTTGCTATCCAGATGTCATATTTTGTTTTCCACATTTGCAAATATTACAAAACTCAAAACCAGTGAAGTTGGCATGTCGTGTAAATCGTAAATAAAAACTGAATACAATGATTTGCAAATCATTTTTAACATATATTCAATTGAATGGACTGCGAAGACAAGATACTTAAAGTTCGAACTGGTAAACGTTATTTGCAAAAAAAAAAAGTAAAAAAAAAAAAAGCTGGCACAAGTGGCAAAAAAGACTGGGAAAGTTGCGGAATTTTCATCAAACACTTATTAGGAACATTCCACAGGTGAACAGGCTAATTGGTAACAGGTTGGGTGCCATGATTGGGTATAAAAGCAGTTTCCAAGAAATGCTCAGTCATTCACAAACAAGGACGGGGCGAGGGTCCACCACTTGGTGAACAAATGCGGAAGAAAATTGTCTAACAGTTTAAGAAAACCATTTCTCAATGAGCTATCGTAAGGAATTTAGGGATTTCACCATCTACGGTCTGTAATATCATCAAAAGGTTCAGAAATCTGGAGAAATCACTGCATGTAATCACTGCACAATAAATGCAGTGACCTTTGAACCCTCAGGCGGTACTGCATCAAACAACAGACATCAGTGTGTAAATGATATTACTACATGGGCTCAGGAACACTTAAAAAAAAAAACAGTTTGTTGCTACATCTGTAAGTGCAAGTTAAAACTCTACTACGCAAAGCATAAGCCGTGTATACACAACACCCAGAAACGCCGACAGCTATGCTGGGCCCAAGCAAAGTGGAAAAGTGTTCTGTGGTTTGACGAGTCCACATTCAAATTGTTTTTGGAAACTGTGGACGTGGTGGCCTCTGGACCAAAGACAAAAGAACTATCTGGATTGTTATAGGTGCAAAGTTCAAAAGCCTTCATCTGTGATGGTATGGGGGTGTATTAGTGCCCAAAGCCATGGGTAATTTACACATTTGTGAAGGCACCGTTAATATACATAGAGGTTTTGGAGCAACATATGTTTGCCATCCAAGCAACATCTTCGTCATGGACGCCCCTGCTTATTTCAGCAAGACAATGCCAAGCCACGTGTTATAACAGCGTGGATAGTAGTAAAAGAAGAAGTGCGCGTACTAGAATGGCCTGCCTGTAGTCCAGACCTGTGTACCATTCAAAATGTTCCCAAATGTTTACTGAGTGTTGTTAAAAGGAAAGGCCATGTAACACAGTGGTAAAAATGCACCTTTGCCAACTTTTTTGCAATGTGTTGCAGCCATTAAAATCTAAGTTAATGATTATTTGCAACAACAACAAAAAAATGTTTTATATCTTGTCTTTGCAGTTTATTCAATTGAATATAAGTTGAAAAGGATTTGCAAATTATTGTATTCTGTTTTTTTTTTTTACGATTTACACAACATACCAACTTCACAGTTGTTGTTTTTTTGTATATAGTAAACTTTGCATGCAGTTGCAATTCCAAGACCTTAGGTGGCAGTCGTGTATCAGCGACAATGTGTTGCTCTCAACAGGAAGTACAGTATTTACCATTGAGTGTTTCGACAGTAGATATTGTATTTAGTACACACCAGCAGTTTGATCGTAACGTACGTTTTAGTTGTCGAGCTAGTGCATTTTTAAAAAGTGGCCCTTTACTGTACTTTTGAGCGCCGACTTTTAATTTGTTGGCATGGGAGATTGTACCATTACCTGGAACCAGTCCAGCTGAGTCCACTCTGAGTGCGTGACGGCTTGTTTTTTTCGGACAGGAGCTTGACCCGGTACCACCATGGCCGTAACAGGTATCAAAATATGACATTGTAATTGTACTTGAATTACAGGACTGTCTCCGAAAATTAGAATATTGTGATAAAGTCCTTTTTATTTTCTGTAATGAAACTAAAAACATGAAAATGTCGTACATTCTGGATTCATTACACATCAATTAAAATACTGCAAGCCTTTTATTATTTTAATATTGCTGATTATGGCTTACAGCTTAAGAAAAACTCAAAAATCCTATCTCCAAAAATTTGAATATTTCCTCGGACCACGTAAAAAAAAAAAAAAAAAGATTTATAACAGCAAAACAAAATCAAACATTTGAAAATGTCAATAATAAATAAATGTCATCTGTATACTCTACCCTTTAAGTAGACCTCCTTTTTAGACCAGTTGATCTGCCGCTTCTTTTCTTTCTCCTATGTCCCCCCCTCCCGATGACCATGGATGAAGTACTGGCTGTCCAGAGTCGAGACCCAGGATGGACCGCTCGTCGGGACCCAGGATGGACCGCTCGCCTGTATCGATCGGGGACATCTCTAAGCTGCTGATCCGCCTCCGCTTGAGATGGTCTCCTGTGGACGGGACTCTCGCTGCTGTCTTGGATCCGCTTTGAACTGAACTCTCGCGGCTGTGTTGGAGCCACTATGGATTGAACTTTCACAGTATCATGTTAGACCCGCTCGACATCCATTGGTTTTGGTTCCCTAGAGGGGGGGGGGTTGCCCACATCTGAGGTCCTCTCCAAGGTTTCTCATAGTCAGCATTGTCACTGGCGTCCCACTGGATGTGAATTCTCCTTGCCCTTTTGTGGGTTCTTCCGAGGATGTTGTAGTCGTAATGATTTGTGCAGTCCTTTGAGACATTGGTGATTTGGGGCTATATAAATAAACATTGATTGATTGATAAGTAAATGCAGCATCGAGCGCTACTGCCTACTGGTGCTGACGTGACGCGGGGCCGCCATCTTGGAGTGGTGATCCACTCCACTCAGTGCAATTCATTTGGCAGGAGCAGTGAACTGTCAGCACATTTAACTCATTTTACCTCACTGAGGTAAAATGAGGAGGAGACCCTGCCCCAAGTGGAGGAATTCAAGTACCTAGGAGTCTTGTTCACGAGTGAGGGAAGAGTGGATCGTGAGATCGACAGGCGGATCGGTGCGGCGTTTTCAGTAATGCGGACGTTGTACCGATCCGTTGTGGTGAAGAAGGAGCTGAGCCGGAAGGCAAAGCTCTCAATTTACCGGTCGATCTACGTTCCCATCCTCACCTATGGTCATGAGCTTTGGGTCATGACCGAAAGGATAAGATCACGGGTACAAGTGGCCAAAATGAGTTTCCTCCGCCGTGTGGCGGGGCTCTCCCTTAGAGATAGGGTGAGAAGTTCTGCCATCCGGGAGGAACTCAAAGTAATGCCGCTGCTCCTCCACATCGAGAGGAGCCAGATGAGGTGGTTCGGGCATCTGGTCAGGATGCCACCCGAATGCCTCCCTAGGGAGGTGTTTAGGGCACGTCCAACCGGTAGGAGGCCACGGGGAAGACCCATGACACGTTGGGAAGACTATGTCTCCCGGGTGGCCTGGGAACGCCTCGGGATCCCCCGGGAAGAGCTAGACGAAGTGGCTGGGGAGAGGGAAGTCTGGGCTTCCCTGCTTAGGCTGCTGCCCCCGCGACCCGACCTCGGATAAGCGGAAGAAGATGGATGGATGGATGGACCTCACTGAATACCACTGATATTCACACGCTTTTTTGTCATACGTGTAACTATGATAAAGGAAAATTTTTGGGGCGTGTTCATAGTTTGCTTAAAATAATAGAATATTCTTATATTCTATAAATAACCAGACGTCCAAGATCAAAACTGGGAATAATAATCCCAGAGAAGGGGAAAAAAACGGTCAGCTATTTCTAAATTGAAGGAACAATATGATTAGGTTATATGTACATGCATATATCCTACATAAACAATGTTTGAATACATTAGATATCTATATATATTATAGACTGTATTTCTGTTGCTGCAACCGCAGACAGTTTATTCTGTCTTGACACTTTGTATTAATATTTTCTATTACATTCTTCCCTTAAATGATCATGTTTACAGTGCTTGTTTTAAATGTATTTTTCATGTATGTTGCTTTGGATAAAAGTGTCTGCCAACTTAAACATAAATGTATATAAACACCTGAAAGTCTTTACATCAGCTAAAACCACCAATCTGTTTCACTGGATTCAGAATAAGAGCAAATTCTGTCTTACCCAACAAAGTTAGTATTTGAATATTGTTACTAGAAAGCTTATTCCTGATTACAGTTATGCTGTATTGTCTTATACTTTCCCTAAAATGATAATGCATTTCGTGGCGGCTGGTTAATTTTCCATAGGGCCGTGAATTCTAAAAAGTACAACTCTGTTCCTTGTTATTTTCATGTATTTGTTATGTTTTTCGTGTGTACGCACACATAAACACATACAGTATGAGATGAGATCAATGAGATAGGGTAAGAACCAATCAATCAATCAATCAATGTTTATTTATATAGCCCCAAATCACAAATGTCTCAAAGGACTGCACAAATCATTACGACTACAACATCCTCGGAAGAACCCACAAAAGGGCAAGGAAAAATCACACCCAGTGGGCAGGAGAATTCACATCCAGTGGGACGCCAGTGACAATGCTGACTATGAGAAACCTTGGAGAGGACCTCAGATGTGGGCAACCCCCCCCTGTAGGGGATAGAAACTGCTGCGGAACTAGTTCCAATGCTATATGCCATGGAAATACAATGTTAACACCTTTGTGCAATTGTACTTGTTGTTTCAAATGTGTTCATTCTGTAAAGGAATGAGTTAAATGTTTAAAATAACTGGTTAATAGTACTATTATGAAGTGCAATGTCAGTACAATTTTTTTTTTATTATACTGTAAATAGGGCTTCACGGTGGCAGAGGGGTTAGTGCGTCTGCCTCACAATACGAAGTTCCTGCAGTCCTGGGTTCAAATCCAGGCTTGGGATCTTTCTGTGTGGAGTTTGCATGTTCTCCCCGTGAATGCGTGGGTTCCCTCCGGGTACTCCGGCTTCCTCCCACTTCCAAAGACATGCACCTGGGGATAGGTTGATTGGCAACACTAAATTGGCCCTAGTGTGTGAATGTGAGTGTGAATGTTGTCTGTCTATCTGTGTTGGCCCTGCGATGAGGTGGCGACTTGTCCAGGGTGTACACCGCCTTCCGCCCGATTGTAGCTGAGATAGGCGCCAGCGCCCCCGCGACCCCGAAAGGGAATAAGCGGTAGAAAATGGATGGATGGATACTGTAAATACATACAGCGTTTTAAAAGCATACACAATCCGTGTAAATGTATTAGTCTGTGGTTAAAAGGACTTGAAATGACTCGAAACTCAAAATGCAGGATTTGGGACTTGAGTTGAGACTTGCCTGTCTTGACTTGGGACTTGACTCGAAATTCAATCAATCAATCAATCAATGTTTACTTATATAGCCCTAAATCACTAGTGTCTCAAAGGGCTGCACAAACCACCACGACATCCTCGGTAGGCCCACATAAGGGCAAGGAAAACTCACACCCAGTGGGACATCGGTGACAATAATGACTATGAGAACCTTGGAGAGGAGGAAAGCAATGGATGTCGAGCGGGTCTAACATGATACTGTGAAAGTTCAATCCATAATGGATCCAACACAGTCGCGAGAGTCCAGTCCAAAGCGGATCCAACACAGCAGCGAGAGTCCCGTTCACAGCAGAGCCAGCAGGAAACCATCCCAAGCGGAGGCGGATCAGCAGCGCAGAGATGTCCCCAGCCGATACACAGGCAAGCAGTACATGGCCACCGGATCGGACCAGACCCCCTCCACAAGGGAGAGTGGGACATAGAAGAAAAAGAGAAGAAACGGCAGATCAACTGGTCTAAAAAGGGAGTCTATTTAAAGGCTAGAGTATACAAATGAGTTTTAAGGTGAGACTTAAATGCTTCTACTGAGGTGGCATCTCGAACTGTTACCGGGAGGGCATTCCAGAGTACTGGAGCCCGAACGGAAAACGCTCTATAGCCCGCAGACTTTTTTTGGGCTTTGGGAATCACTAATAAGCCGGAGTCCTTTGAACGCAGATTTCTTGCCGGGACATATGGTACAATACAATGGGCAAGATAGGATGGAGCTAGACCGTGTAGTATTTTATACGTAAGTAGTAAAACCTTAAAGTCACATCTTAAGTGCACAGGAAGCCAGTGCAGGTGAGCCAGTACAGGCGTAATGTGATCAATCTTTCTTGTTCTTGTCAAAAGTCTAGCGGCCGCATTTTGTACCAACTGTAATCTTTTAATGCTAGACATGGGGAGAGCCGAAAATAATACGTTACAGTAATCGAGACGAGACGTAACAAACGCATGGATAATGATCTCAGCGTCTTTAGTGGACAGAATGGAGCGAATTTTTGCGATATTACGGAGATGAAAGAAGGCCGTTTTAGTAACGCTTTTAATGTGTGCCTCATTCGAGGTCAAAGACTTGAGACTTACTTGTGACTTGAAAAACAATGACTTGGTCCCACCTCTGCCTCTTTGTGAGCGCCCTTAGTTTGTTTATTTTTTATTATAGTCTTTAAATAAACAAATCACGCCTGGCCCGTGCTAAACATCCTCTGCGCCGAAGAAACAACTTTAATCCAAGCCAAGTTTTGACAACAAAAAAACCTTCCGTAAAAGGAAAAAAAAAGTACGACGGAATGACGGACAGAAATACCATCCATCCATCCATCCATCATCTTCCGCTTATCCGAGGTCGGGTCGCGGGGGCAACAGCCTAAGCAGGGAAACCCAGACTTCCCTCTCCCCAGCCACTTCGTCTAGCTCTTCCCGGGGGATCCCGAGGCGTTCCCAGGCCAGCCGGGAGACATAGTCTTCCCAACGTGTCCTGGGTCTTCCCCATGGCCTCCTACGGGTTGGACGTGCCCTAAACACCTCCCTAGGGAGGCGTTCGGGTGGCATCCTGACCAGATGCCCGAACCACCTCATCTGGCTCCTCTCGATGTGGAGGAGCAGCGGCTTTACTTTGAGTTCCTCCCGGATGACAGATCTTCTCACCCTATCTCTAAGGGAGAGCCCCGCCACACGGCGGAGGAAACTCATTTCGGCCGCTTGTACCCGTGATCTTATCCTTTCGGTCATGACCCAAAGCTCATGACCATAGGTGAGGATGGGAACGTAGATCGACCGGTAAATTGAGAGCTTTGCCTTCCGGCTCAGCTCCTTCTTCACCACAACGGATCGGTACAACGTCCGCATTACTGAAGACGCCGCACCGATCCGCCTCTCGATCTCACGATCCACTCTTCCCTCACTCGTGAACAAGACTCCTAGGTACTTGAACTCCTCCACTTGGGGCAGGGTCTCCTCCCCAACCCGGAGATGGCACTCCACCCTTTTCCGGGCGAGAACCATGGACTCGGACTTGGAGGTGCTGATTCTCATTCCTGTCGCTTCACACTCGGCTGCGAACCGATCCAGCGAGAGCTGAAGATCCCGGTCAGATGAAGCCATCAGGACCACATCATCTGCAAAAAGCAGAGACCTAATCCTGCGGTTACCAAACCGGAACCCCTCAACGCCTTGACTGCGCCTAGAAATTCTGTCCATAAAAGTTATGAACAGAATCGGTGACAAAGGACAGAAATACCCATTTTTTTATATGTATATAGATTTATTTATTAAAGGTAAATTGAGCAAATTGGCCATTTCTGGCAATTTATTTAGGTGTGTATCAAACTGGTAGCCCTTCGCATTAATCAGTACCCAAGAAGTAGCTCTTGGTTTCAAAAAGGTTGCTGACCCTTGGAGTACATCATCTTTGAGGGTCAATATGAAAGTACTACTCATTTTTAATACAGCTCTTGCAATGGACCTCATTAGATTTTGCCCTTGAAACCTGAAGTACAAAATGAAAAAGGAAAGCAAATAAATTCAACAAATTTAATTGAACTGTTTTTTAATTGGACTCAGTTTTGGACAAGGATGCCTTGTCAAAAAATCTTGGAGACCGCCCTGTGGGATCCATTGTAATTATCTACGACAATGCATTGCTATTTTGGTTGGATCTTCTCGGTTTGAAGCAGATCTCCCATCTGCACATAAATCTCATTTTCCATAACAAGCCCGCATAGTCAAGTTGTGACAAATTGAGCTAACACCACAAACCATTTTGGGCAAATCATTTTTTCATACCGATCGCTGCCGTACTGAATATTTATATGTAAATCAATCAGAATATATCAGTGGAAGTGACAGAATGCCGCAGGACTGCCAAGGCTAGAGATAAAATTAATGACTTGAGCTACACGGAATAGATGAAATTCGAATAGAAAATTATTTTACAAAAAAAAGTCACTGATAGTCTAGTGCAGTGCGAGTCAAATACAAATATTAAAGTTAAACATTTTTTTTCCTGGTAAGTAAAAGGTTTATTTAGGATGTCAAGTCTATGCGCCAATATAATATATTCATGATTGGATTCAAAAATAAGTCATTTTATTGGAAACAACAACAAAAATATGTACTGAAATAAAACAAAATGGGATCTCCATTTTGAAATGAATGCAAGTATATACTCAAATAAACCAGATATCTGCAAATATATCAGCAAAAGGTTTAAAGGAAGCTACTTTTTATTATTATTATTATTATTATAGATTACTGTTCGCACATGATCATTTTTTTAAATTGTGATTGGTTACAATTACTCAGAGCTCACTTATTGGAAAATCAACTCTAAAAAATATTCAAACAAATGCAGTTTTACTGTTGGAATTTCATGCATAACATTTTTAAATGTTTTACTTATATACCCATCATTTTTTTTCTCAAAACATGGTAACAATGGGTGACGTCATACGCAAATACGGTATTAGCTTTCACTGTTATGCTGATGACACCCAACTCTACATGCCCCTAAAGCTGACCAACACGCCGGACTGTAGTCAGTTGGAAGCGTGTCTTAATGAAATTAAACAATGGATGTCCGCTAACTTTTTGCAACTTAATGCCAAAAAAACGGAATTGCTGATTATCGGTCCTGCTAGACACCGACCTCTATTTAATAATACAACTTTAACATTTGACAACCAAATAATTAAATGAGGTGACTCGGTAAAAAATCTGGGTATTATCTTCGACCCAACTCTCTCCTTTGAGTCACAAATTAAAAGCGTTACTAAAACGGCCTTCCTTCATCTCCGTAATATCGCTAAAATTCGCTCCATTTTGTCCACTAAAGACGCCGAGATCATTATCCATGCGTTTGTTACGTCTCGTCTCGATTACTGTAACGTATTATTTTCGGGTCTCTCCATGTCTAGCATTAAAAGATTACAGTCAGTTGGTACAAAATGCGGATGCTAGACTTTTGACAAGAACAAGAAAGTTTGATCATATTACGCCTGTACTGGCTCACCTGCACTGGCTTCCTGTGCACTTAAGATGTGACTTTAAGGTTTTACTACTTACGTATAAAATACTACATGGTCTAGCTCCAGCCTATCTTGCCGATTGTATTGTACCGTATGTCCCGGCAAGAAATCTGCGTTCAAAAGACTCCGGCTTATTAGTGATTCCTAGAGCCCAAAAAAAGTCTGCGGGCTATAGCGCGTTTTCCGTTCGGGCTCCAGTACTCTGGAATGCCCTCCCGGTAACAGTTCGAGATGCTACCTCAGTAGAAGCATTCAAGTCTCACCTTAAAACTCATCTGTATACTCTAGCCTTTAAATAGACCTCCTTTTTAGACCAGTTGATCTGCCGCTTCTTTTCTTTCTCCTATGTCCCCCCCTCCCTTGTGGAGGGGGTCCGGTCCGATGACCATGGATGAAGTACTGGCTGTCCAGAGTCGAGACCCAGGATGGACCGCTCGTCGGGACCCAGGATGGACCGCTCGCCTGTATCGGTTGGGGACATCTCCACGCTGCTGATCCGCTTGAGATGGTTTCCTGTGGACGGGACTCTCGCTGCTGTCTTGGATCCGCTTGAACTGAACTCTCGTAGCTGTGTTGGAGCCACTATGGATTGAACTTTCACAGTATCATGTTAGACCCGCTCGACATCCATTGCTTTCGGTCCCCTAGAGGGGGGGTTGCCCACATCTGAGGTCCTCTCCAAGGTTTCTCATAGTCAGCATTGTCACTGGCGTCCCACTGGATGTGAATTCTCCCTGCCCACTGGGTGTGAGTTTTCCTTGCCCTTTTGTGGGTTCTTCCGAGGATGTCGTAGTCGTAATGATTTGTGCAGTCCTTTGAGACATTTGTGATTTGGGGCTATATAAATAAACATCGATTGATTGATTGAATGTAATATAAATTACTTCTACAGTTTCATTTTGATTGTATAGTGAAGCGAAGTGAATTATATTTATATAGCGCTTTTTCTCTAGTGACTCAAAGCGCTTTACATAGTGAAACCCAATATCTAATTATTACATTTAAACCAGTGTGGGTGGCACTGGGAGCAGGTGGGTAAAGTGTCTTGCCCAAGGACACAATGGCAGTGACTAGGATGGCAGAAGCGGGATTCGAACCTGCAACCCTCAAGTTGCTGGCACGGCCGCTCTACCAACCGAGCTATACCAGACGGGACTCTCGCTACTGTGTTGGATCCACTTTGGACTGGACTCTCACGGTTGTGTTGGATCCACTATGGATTGAACTTTCACAGTATTATGTTAGACCCACTCGACGTCCATTGCTTTCGGTCCCCTAGGGTAGTGGTCCCCAACCACCGGGCTGCAGAAGAATTTTTTATAGATTTTTTTTTTTTTTTAAATTAAATCAGCATAAAAAGCACAATATACACTTACAATTAGTGCACCATCCGCAAAAACCTCCCTTTTTCATGACAAAAACGTCCCTTTTTTATGACAAAGAAGAAAAAAATAAATAAATAAAAAAACTCAAAAAAAAGATAAATCCCCCCCGGGCCGCGGTACAAATTATTAAGCGTTGACCAGATACAAAAAGGTTGGAGACCACTGCCCTAGGGGGTGGGGACGGGTTTGTGGTCCAAGGTTTCTCATAGTCACTGTCACCGACGTCCCACTGGGTGTGAGTTTTCCTTGCCCTTATGTGGGCTTTACCAAGGATGTCGTTGTGGTTTGTGTTGTAGTTTGTGCAGCCCTTTGAGACACTAGTGATTTAGGGTTATATAAATAAACATTGATTGACTGACTACTCAATTAAAGAATCAATTTTATGTCAGACTAAAGTACTGTACTTGTTAAAGGGGAACATTATCACCAGACCTATGTAAGCGTCAATATATATCTTGATGTTGCAGAAAAAAAGATTATATGTTTTTTTAATTGATTTCCGAACTCTAAATGGGTGAATTTTGGCGAATTAAACGCCTTTCTATTTATCGCTCTTGGAGCGATGACGTCAGAACGTGACGTCACCTAGGTTATAAAGCCCCCATTTTCATTTTCTCAAACACATTACAAACACCGGGTCTCAGCTTTGTTATTTTCCGTTTTTTCGACTATTTTTTTGAACCTTGGAGACATCATGCCTCATCGGTGTGTTGTCGGAGGGTGTAACAACACTAACAGGGAGGGATTCAAGTTGCACCACTGGCCCGAAGATGCGAAAGTGGCAAGAAATCTGCCGCCAGACCCCCATTGAATGTGCCGGAGTGTCTGCACATTTGACCGGCGATGACAGACATGGCACAGAGATGTATGGATAACCTGCAGATGCATTTGCAACGATAAAGTCAACAAAGTCACAAAGGTGAGTTTTGTTGATATTGTTGACTTATGTGCTAATCAGACATATTTGGTCGCGGCGTGACTGCCAGCTAATCGATGCTAACATGCTATTTAGGCTAGCTGTATGTACATTTGAAACTAGATACCCACATTTAATGCGAAAGAAACACTTACCAACCGACGGATTTAAGTTGCTCCAGTGTCACAACATGCAGAAGTCCTGATCGTTTGGTCCGCACATTTTACCAGCATCGCCGGTAAAATGTTAAGGCTATTAGCTATTGACGCTATTCTCCCATGCTATGGCCGAATAGCGTCAATAGTTATTCGCTCAATAGCTTCAGTTTTCTTCTTCAGTTTCGTTTTCGCTATCTGCCTCCATACTCCAACCATCCGTTTCAATACATGCGTAATCTGTTGAATCCCTTAAAGGGGAAAATTATCACATTTTCAAAAGGGTTAAAAACAATAAAAATCAGTTCCCAGTGGCTTGTTGTATTTTTTGAAGTTTTTTTCAAAATTTTACCGGTCCCGGAATATCCCTAAATAAAGCTTTAAAGTGCCTTATTTTCGCTATCTTCGAAACCACTATCCATTTCCTTGTGACGTCATACAGTGCTGCCAATACAAAAAACATGGCGGTTACCACAGCAAGATATAGCGACATTAACTCGGATTCAGACTCGGATTTCAGCGGCTTAAGCGATTCAACAGATTACGCATGTATTGAAACAGATGGTCGGATTATGGAGGCAGATAGCGAAAACGAAATTGAAGAAGAAATTGAAGCTATTGAGCGAATAGCTATTTACGCTATTCGGCCATAGCGTGGGTGTACCTAATGAAGTGGCCCATAGCATGGCTGCCTTATTAGCATCGCCGGTAAAATGTGCGGACCAAACGATCAGGACTTTCGCATCTTGTGACACTGGAGCAACTTAAATCCGTCGATTGGTAAGTGTTTGTTTCGCATTAAATGTGGGTATCTAGTTTCAAATGTACATACATTTAGCGTAAATAGCATGTGAGCATCGCTTAGCGTAGCATGTTAGCATCGATTAGCTGGCAGTCATGCCGTGACCAAATATGTCTGATTAGCACATAAGTCAACAACATCAACAAAACTCACCTTTGTGATTTCGTTGACTTAATCGTTGCAAATGCATCTGCAGGTTATCCATACATCTCTGTGCCATGTCTGTCTTAGCATCGCCGGTAAAATGTGAAGACACTCTGGTACATTCAATGGGGTCTGGCGGAAGATTTCTTGCCAGTGGTGCAACTTGAATCCCTCCCTGTTAGTGTTGTTACACCCTCCGACAACACACCGACGAGGCATGATGTCTCCAAGGTTCCAAAAAATAGTAAAAAAAAACGGAAAATAACAGAGTTGAGACCCGGTGTTTGTAATGTGAAAATGAAAATGGCGGGTGTGTTACCTCGGTGACGTCACGTTCTGACGTCATCGCTAAAAGACCGATGAACAGAAAGGCGTTTAATTTGACGAAATTCACCCATTTAGAGTTCGGAAATCGGTTAAAAAAATACATGGTCTTTTTTCTGCAACATCAAGGTATATATTGACGCTTGCATAGGTTTGGTGATAATGTTCCCCTTTAAACCGCTGAAATCCGAGTCTGAATCCGAGCTAATGTCGTTATATCTTGCTGTGCTATTCGCCATTTGTTTGTTTACATTGGCAGCACTGTGTGATGTCACAGGGAAATGGACAGTGGCTTCGAAGATAGCGAAAATAAGGCACTTTGAAGCTTTTTTTAGGGATATTCCAGGACGGGTAAAATCTTGAAAAAAACTTCAAAAAATAAAACAAGTCACTGGGAACTGATTTGTATTAGTTTTAACCCTTATGAAATTGTGATAATGTTCCCCTTTATAAAGCAGTAGATAGACATGCAGCCTCAGAGCACTGCTCTCTGAAAATAAAACGGTTCCTCCTTCACCCCCCAATTGTTGACATTGTCTGTCAGTCCATATGTGATTGAAAGGCATTTTGCCTGAAGTAAGCTCGGATAGATTCTAGCTCCGTTTGACAGCTGAACAGAGTAAGTGGTAAAAGATGGTTGGATTGATCTTCACCCAGCCAAATTGAAATGTTGGTATTCTGTATCTGTTCCAAGTCATATAACAGAAGACAGGAATTGGAATAATAATGTATTTGTTGGTGACCTTGATGTGAGAACTAAGTCACTGAGACTGCATGCCAATTGAAGCAGAGCATTTTGACACCTGGCTGGTGAGTCATAATTTGCCACGGGTTCTCTTAAAGGGGAACATTATCACCAGACCTATGTAAGCGTCAATATATACCTTGATGTTGCAGAAAAAAGACCATATGTTTTTTTAACCGATTTCCGAAGTCTAAAAGGGTGAATTTCGGCGAAATAAACACCTTTGTATTTATCGCTCTCGGGGCGATGACGTCAGAACGTAACGTCACCTAGGTAGTCAATCGGCCATTTTGTCAAACACATTATACACATCGCGTCAAATCAGCTCTGTTATTATACATTTTTTCGACTGTTTTCCATACTTTGGAGACGTCATGCCTAGGTGGTGTGTTGTCGGAGGGTGTAACAACATGATCAGGGACATATTCAAGTTGATTCATGTAGAATGTGCATCGATTAGCACGGCATGTTAATCGAAGCTAACATGCTATCTACCGGCGATGCTAAGACAGACATGGCACAGAGATGTATGGATAACCTGCAGATGCATTTCCAACGATAAAGTCAAAGAAATCACAAAGGTGAGTTTTGTTGATGTTGTTGACTTATGTGCCAATCAGACATATTTGGTCGCGGCATGACTGCCAGCTAATCGAAGCTAACATGCTATTTAAGCTAGCTGTATGTACATTTGAAACTATATTTACATCCAGCGTTTCCCTCCACCCACATTTAATGCCAACAAACACTTACCAATCGACAGATTTAAGTTGATCCAGTGTCACAAGATGCGAAACTTCCGATCATTGGTCTGCACATTTTACCGGTGATGTTAAGGCAAATATGGACGAATAGCGTCAATAGCTATTCGCTCAGTGGCTTCAGTTTCTTCTTCAATTCCGTTTTCGCTATCTGCCTCCGTACTCCAACCATCCGTTTCAATACATGCGTAATCTGTTGAATCGCTTAAGCCGCTGAAATCCGAGTCTGAATCTGAGCTAATGTCGCTATATCTTGCTGTAGTAACCGCCATGTTGTTTGGAAAATGGACAGTGTCTCCGCAGATAGTGAAAATCAGGCACTTTAAAAGGTTTTTTTAGGGATAATCCGGGACGGGTAAAATTTGAAAAAAACTTCGAAAAATAAAATAAGCCACTGGGAACTGATTTTTATTGGTTTTAACCCTTTTGAAATTGGCATAATGTTCCCCTTTATATGACACACTAAAGTAACTATAAAAGAGACTACTTTGCTTATTCCGATGGTTTTCCATCCAGAAGATTACTCGAGAACAGACGTTGAGGTTGTCAAGTTATTTTTGGCATTTACACAGACCAAAGAAAATTTAATTGTATTATTTTAATGAAAAACATCTATTTGGTAAACAGTAATTTGTGTGTTTGCGATATCAGTGAACATATAAAAGAAAAGTGAACTCTATCACATCTGTCACTTTAATATAAAAAAAAATGCTGTGGGTCCTAAACAAAATTGGGTTTGTTAACCCATTTCGGTATTCAATAATACCGTTTCCATAAGAGTTGGGAAATTGTGTTAGATGTAAATATAAACGGAATACAATGATTTGCAAATCATTTTCAACCCATATTCAATTAAATATGCTACAAATACAACATATTTGATGTTCAAACTGATAAACAATTTTTTTTTGCAAATGATCATTAACTTTAGAATTTGATGCCAGCAACACGTTACAAAGAAGTTGGGAAAGGTGGCAATAAATACTGATAAAAATGAGAAATACTCATCAAACACTTATTTGGAACATCCCACAGGTGTGCAGGGTAATTGGGAACAGGTGGGTGCCATGATTGGGTATAAAAGCAGCTTCCATGAAAAGCTAAGTGAGTCACAAACAAGGATGGGGTGAGGTCCCCAATTGGTAAGCAAATTGTCGAACAGTTTCGGAACAACATTTCTTAACGAGCTATAGCAAAGAATTTAGGGATTTTACCATCTACGTTCCGTAAAATCATCAAAAGGTTCAGAGAATCTGGAGAAATCGCTGCACATAAGCGATGATATTACGGGACCTTTTGACCCCTCAGGCGGTACTGCAGCAAAAACCGACATCAGTGTGTAAAGGATATCACCACATGGGCTCAGGAACACTGCATAAAACCACTGTCAGTAACTACAGTTGGTC